>NW_022593099.1:0-2446 GCF_004348235.1 Phoca vitulina
AAAAGTGAGACAGAATTGATGTTTTTTATTTAATCCAAATTAGTCTTAGTTCATGATCGTTATTAATTATTCTTTGAGGGAAGACTATGAAACTGGCTCCACAATATGAGAGAAGCCAGGATCTCTGTTCTCAGCAAAACTTAGACAAAATGTATCCTGTGTCTAGACAATGTGGCTTAAGATACATCTAAGCTGTAGTTTTCATGGGTAAAGGGGAGTGGGAGGTTCAGGCTTCCAGGTATGGAATGAATAAGCCATGGGCATGAAGGCACAGCATAGGAACTACAGTCGATGGTATTGTCACAGCGTTGTATAGTGACGGATGGTAGATGCACTTGTGGTGAGAGGGGCATAAATATAGAGAAGTTGAATCACTATGTTGTACACCTGAAAATAGTGTGACATTGTGTGTCAAATATACAAACACACAAAAAAATTTTAAGCTATATTTTTCAAATAGGAGAATAAATAACAGAGACAAAATTATCATAATCACCTATATGAATATCAGAATTCAAGAGCTGGTACAAATGTATCTGAAGTTTCTACTTTACCAGCAGGATCCCATACCCAGGGGAATGGGATATCAAAGTAGCCTGAGATTTAAGGCAGGACTATCGATTAGAGGTGTCAGTGTTTCATTTGTTTGTCCATGCTGCAATAATTTGGTCCTTATTTGTAGGTTTTTAATTAATGTATGTGTGTGTGTGCATGTGTGTGTGTGTAGAGAGAGAGAGAGAGAGGAACAGGCAGACAGACAGAGATGGGACACAGAGACATAGACAGAGATAGGGACAACATGAAACTTGATAATCCAATACAGAAAGATGTCCAACAATGTCCAAGCATCTTATCTCTCAGTGGAAGTTCAGGAGAGAAAGAAGGGAGACTAAGAGAACTCTACAATTTTAAGAACTCACCTTACAGTATGTGATTCATTTCTGTATAAAACTCACCTGGGTTTTTTTCTTCCAATTCTTTACCATCATTGTTGAGGCAGTAGTTTGCAAGTTAGTACTCAAAGAACAGACATACCTGTGATTCTTTGGTGAAAAAGGCTCATTTATATCCAAGGACCCAACTGGTTGAAGTGCAGGGAATGGAAACATGGCTCTATGGGTAGGAAATTAACTTGATTTGATGTCTCCAGGGATGGATTCCTCTTGGGTCTTCAGGTTGCCTTGATGAGCAGAAAAACAACAAGAAGAGACTAATGAAAGGTTTTTAATAATCATCCATATATTTCCCACTGTGTTTGCTTTTTGAACCCTCCTGAGAGGAGTTCATGTCTTTCTGAAACTAGTATTTATACCTAAGAGGAAGGAAGGAGGACCCAGTTACCTTTTTCCCTCAACAGTGAGGTAAATAAACACACAACTGCTGACTCCCAACTTAAATTTTTCCAGAATCCATAAACGATCACCACCTGTTCCCACTCCCCATCTCAATGCAACTCTCTCTTCCACCATCTTTTTAAGCTGTGTTTAAAACGTAAAAGTTTCTAACCTTTTTTGGTTGTTTAGAACTTTAGAGTAGCTTTTCTTAAGGAAGTACCTAAGGATACTTAACTATTTCTCAGTTGTATACGTAATAGATTGCATTACTGTCATGACTTGTATGCTCTTATAAGCATGTGTAAACACTGGACATATTAAAGTGGATATTAGTTTGTAAATAAGCTTTTCATGAACTGTATTGATTTCTTTGTTTTAAGGTAATAGTCTTCATCTAATAAGATGTCTTGTCAGAACTTTTAAAATTAAGATCACTGGGCGCCTGGGTGGCTCAGTTGGTTAAGCGACTGCCTTCGGCTCAGGTCATGATCCTGGAGTCCCTGGATCGAGTCCCGCATCGGGCTCCCTGCTCGGCAGGGAGCCTGCTTCTCCCTCTGACCCTCCCCCATCTCATGTGCTCTCTCTCTCTCATTCTCTCTGTCTCAAATAAATAAATAAAATCTTTAAAAAAAAAAAAAAAAAATTAAGATCACTAATTCAAGTTAGTAATATCAACATCTATTGCTGGCTTGGATGAAGGAGAAAATGCATCCCCCATAGTGTTGCTACAAATCTGTATAGTTACAATGGCTTCTTTAGGAAAGCAGTACAACAGGAGTTATTGAGTTTAAGATTATGTACATTCTTAATTCCAGTAATTCTGCTCCAGGAATCTATTCATGATTATAAAAGCACCAGGATATAGTGTTTTTATTCAAACATGTGTGTTGACACATGGTTTCTAGTGGAAAAACAACTGAACCAAGTGAAAAACGCTAGAAAGAATAAATCCTGGTGTTGTTACATCATGAAATCTTAAGCAGCTACTAAAAGATTGAATTATAACCACACCAGTTAACTCTGGGGGGCTTTCACGGGATATTTTCAATGGGGGAGGGAACATGATGCACAGAAATGTGGCTAACATTGTCCCATTTGTGTAAAGCAAATCA
>NW_022593100.1:0-2445 GCF_004348235.1 Phoca vitulina
CCTCACTGCTCACCCACAGGGCCTTCCAGAGAGCAGAGCTCAGCCCAGGTCTGGGAATCAAGGAGCCATTGAGCAGGGCTCCCTCTGTGCTGAGACGAGGTTTCCCCTCCTTTGTGGAAGAACTAGGCCAATGCAGGAGCACGTGTTTGTGTGTGTGTTTGTGTGCGTGTGCACACTCGCGCCCGCACTTGCCTTTGGCGTTTGCACAATGATGGCCGGGAAGGCATCAGAAGCGAGAACCCACAAGATTTTATTTCTCCAGTTCCTGACCCCCGTCCTTTGCCTGCTCCGTTCTTTCTCCTTTCCAACCCATCTCCAGGCCAATGCCCTGTGATTTCGGTCCAGAGCCCAATCAAGGAGGCAAGGTCTCCCAGCGTGTATAGTGTTGCACTATAACGGTGTATACGTGGAGATTACATATATATGTGTGCAGATTTTCCTGTCATGTATTCTCATGCATCAACTGGCTCACTTATTCATATACTCTCCCACTATCAACCTTCGCCAACCGTCACTCCTCTTGTGACAAACCAGATGTTGGGGGTGATGTGGAGCATCAGAAATTCTCATCCTCAGTTGGTGGGTATGCAAAATTGTTCAACCAGTTTTAAGATAATGATGCTGTTTCTTACATATGTAGACGTATTCTACCATATGATCCAGGAGCCATATGGGTATTTACCCAAAGAAGTTGAAAACTTCTGTCCTCGCAAGAACCTTCGCATTGATGTTTATATCTGCTTTTCTCCTAATTTCCTAAGCATAGATGCAACCAAGATGTCTTTCAGTTGGTTAATGGATAAACTCTAGGACATCCAGATAATGGAATATTACGGGGCACTCAAAAGAAATGAGCTATCAAGCCATGAAAAGAACCGGAGAAAACGGAAATGCGTATTACGAAGTGAAATGGTCAGTGTGGAAAGGCTCCATTTTGTATGTTTCCAACTCAATGACATTCTATAAAGGGAAAATTAGGGAGACAGTAAAAGGATCCCTGGTTGCCCAGGGCTGTGTGGGGAGGAAGGAATGGACAGAGTCGTGAAAATGTCTGATACTGTCCTGACGGATACGTGTCATCCTACTTTAGTGCAAACCCATAGAAAACAAATACCAGGTGTGAACATTAGTGGGTACTATGGGCATTGGGTGATTATGATGAGTCCACGGACCTTCATCAGTTATGACCACTGTGCCACTCTGGTGGGCGATGTTGATATTATGGGAGTCTATGTAGGTGTGTGGCAGTTGATAAGTGGGAAATCTGTGTACATTCCTGTTTCTGTGCACCTAAATGTGTTCTAAAACATGTAAAGTCTTTTAAAAGACACACAGTATGAACAGCAGTACTTGAACAACAAAACAGGAGAAAGCCCTGGGGGGACACTTAAGAATGCTGAGCAGGTTCTTGTGTCTGGGGCGGGGACGTGGGGAGCAGCAGGGGTGTGGGGAGGGAAGGTAGGCTGCCTGGATGCAGCTGAAAACATGGGTACTGGGAATGATTTTCAACTTCTGCCCCTACTTCCTTGCACAGATCTGACACACGACCTCAGAGGACACATGCCAGTAGCCTTGGGGAAGTATCAGGACAGCAGAGAACATGGCATTGATGGAGGCAAATGGTTCTGGATTCTGTGCTTTAGCTATCTAAGATCAGCTTCTTAGGTGAGGATGGCCCTTTCAAAAAATTATTGGAAGAGGATAGAAAGACTAGACCGGAAATAGCATAGTGAGTATCAAAACCAAATGCATATAGTATGAGCAGTTAGTCTTTCATAAAGGAAGTATATACACAGTCTACTCATGTATAAATACATACCTATAAAAATGCATCTATAACCAGAACATAAATGCATATTTACCTGTCGATGTCCATACCTATGTGATACGTACATGTGCGTGTACCTAAGCACATATCATGTACACACGCCATATATAAACCTAGGTCGTACACACACTAGGTAGAGATGGACAGCGTGTTTCTAACGATGATGGCGCACGACAAAGGACAACTGCCTGCAGCAGACCCTGCAATAGTGGATAACCCTAAAAACGTAGGACCTAACCCCAAACCTCCTGCAGCTGCTCAGCCTCTTCAGTAAACTAAATCTTTAACCGAATGTTTCTGAAGTCTGGCCGCCGGCCAAGGGACCCCTTGGGAAGGAGAGCTTCTCCTCTGACCCTGCCCCAGGGTCAAGGGCACTACAGCTTCACATCAGGCATCTGCCCCATGACTGTGTGTGCCACACAAGGGTAGAGGAGGGCCTCCTGGGTGAGGACAGAGAGGTCACATGTCCCAGAACACTGGGGGCCACCGAACCCTGCGGTGTCCCTGCCAGCGGCCCTGAGAGACCCCGGGCCCTGTGAGCAGGGGAGGCACAAGCCCCGCCAACCATCCCTCAAGTGCTCAAGGATGTCGGAGACTGAGAGCGTTGGTCTAAGGGG
>NW_022593101.1:0-2440 GCF_004348235.1 Phoca vitulina
GAGCTGAGTGTCTTCCTTCTCTGACTGGTGCCCCAGATCAGGAGACCTGCCCCATGGACAACAGCACGAGGACAACAAGGGCTCGACTCACACCGGCCCCCAGAGCCAGATGCCATTGCACATGGCAGAATGCATCTCCTCCAAGCCTGGAAGGCCGGTGTGCCGGTCACCGGTCAGGAGAGCCAGCAGAGGCCTGGCACACGGGGACCACAGCCTGAGAGCAGGCAGCGGGGTGGACACTGCCAGGGATGTTGCCTTCACGGGCCCTCCCGGCAGTAAGGGGCTGCCTTCTCAGGGTCCCTCTGTCCCTCTTTCTTTCCTTCTGTTATGAACCCAGCACAGTGTGCTGAATGCTGGCCCCCGAGAGCTATGTCCACGGCCTAATCCCAGGAACCTTGAATGTGACCTTGTTTGGAAAAGTGTCTTTGCAGATGTGATTGATGTTAAGGATCTTCAGATGAGATGGTCCAGGCCCTAAATCTGATGGCAGGTGTCCTTCCAAGGGGCTGAGGAGGAGACACACAGACACAGAGGAGAAGCCCCATGAAGACTGAGATGGGGGTGGGAGGGATGGGGCCACAAGCCCAGGAGTGACCCTGACCCGTGGAAGGTGCTCAGTCACGCCGGGCATGGACCCTGACCTGTGAAGGTGCTGGGTCACGCCATGCACAGACCCTGACCCATGGAAGGTGCTCAGTCATGCCATGCACGGACCCTGACCTGTGAAGGTGCTCGGTGATGCTGGACACAGACCCTAGGCACAGACCCTCACCCATGGATATTGATCAATGATGCCAGGCACAGACCCTGACACAGGGAAGGTGCTGGTTCATGCCGGGCACAGACCCTAAACCATGGAAGGTGCTCGGTGATGCTGGGCACAGACCCTAACCCATGGAATATGCCCCGTTAATCTTAGCAGAGTGCACGTCAGACCTCTTACCTGACTTCCTGGTAATTCCACAAGGCTATACAAGTCTACACATGACTCACACTCCCCTTGGGGAGTGCAGGCAGCAGCCGTCCCCACACCATCTCAGTGCCGTCATCCCCGTGACTTCCTTCTCTTACGACTGGAAGACCGTGTTCTTGCACACTAGTTTAGGTTTCTAGATAACGAGAGCAGAAAGGAGCCTTCGCACACATGCCAGAGCCCCTCCATGGGCCCAGATGGTGTTATGAATAGCTTGCATGCGTGTGCTACGTTTGCCGAGAACGATGAGCCAGTATTAGTGGATCACCATGAACTAAAGTTCACAGCTCACGTTGGTCTCAGCACCTGTGCTGTGCCCGTCTATGAGCCTGACCACTGCATTCCATGCCCCGTACCCCAGGCCTGCGGGGCACTGTCCATGGTGCTGCCCTGGTCAGCCCTGCTCTGGAGGATGCTGTCCATGTGCTCCACCATCTCATTGCCAACAGACTAAGTTCCCTTCCACAGAAGATCCCCTCTGCGCCCCCATTCCTTCCTCGCCCTCCCCCCGGCCCCAGAAACACCTCACCCCCCGGCTGTAATGTGCTTTCTACGCAGTGCAGGGTGTTAGGGCAGCGTGGAGCCTTCTGCAGCTGGTCCCCTGACTCGGCACACGCCGGCCAGAGTGGGGTCCACACGTGCCCATAGGGGCTGACTGCCCGGGCGGCTCCTCAGGAACGGGCCTGAGAGGGGCAGGTGTGCGGGGGCTTGGGGCGGGAGCCCTGGGGCACCGTCCCACACAAAACACTCCCTTTCCATAAGAGAGGGCACCCAGGGATCCAAGCTCATGGTCACTGCTTGGAAGAGGTGCTGTGTCGGAACCCATACGGATTCTGCCCCCAGCAATCCTGAAGAGAGGAAACCCCAGCAGCCTGACGTGGACGGGAAGCCACGGCACATTTCCCTCTCCAGCAGCATGACGGCCCACCAGCTTGGCCTTCCCCGAAGCCTGACGTACGGCCCCCACGCGTGCACCGTGCACCCGCCTTGCAAATGAGTCACCGGAGGGACACCCTCCTGTCCGAACATGCCCATCAGGCGGCTCCTCCCTGCATTCCTCCACATGAGGTCTCCCGATTCCGGCCTCTGCTAATTGACAGTCTCAGGGGCAGTTGCAGGAGGGAATCAGGTCCCGGAGCCTGTGTGAGGTGGTCTTCTCCAGAGCACTTACTAACAGCTGCGGGCCTGGGTCCCGGGCTACGTCCTGACGGCCCTCGAGGAAATCCCTCCTTCTTTAACCTAGAGAATCTAAAAGGTTGTTCATTCTATGTGGACAGCCCGGGACTGGGCCACAGGGCAGGCCAGGGGGAGCCGATGGCCCACGATCCTCCAATGGGCGGCAGTCGTTCCAACCACACAGGCTCCCAGGGCAGGGCAGTCGGGGGCAAGGGCAGACCCTCCCACGGGCCGCCCAGCTCTGCTTCGGGGGTCACGGCGAGACCCGCTGAGGTTGCTGACATGGTTTCC
>NW_022593102.1:0-2437 GCF_004348235.1 Phoca vitulina
ATATATCCTTCAAGGGTGGTTGTGTGTAATATTTTATATATATATATGTATATACATATATATATAGCATTTAATTTAGTGCCTACCACGTGCTTATCTTAGCATCATTAACTGCAACTATGACTGTTTTATTACCATTAGTATGAATACTGTTATTTTAAGCCAGCAAATAAGCTTTTTTATTTTTTTATTTTTAAAGATTGTATTTATTTGAGAGAGAGAGAGAGAGCATGAGCAGGGGGAGGGGCTAGAGCAGGGAGCCAGACGTGGAGCTCGATCCCAGGACCCCGAGATCATGACTGAGCTGAAGGCAGACGCTTAACCGACTGAGCCACCCAGGCGCCCCTGCAAGTAGCTTTTTATACGGACCTGTCCTCTAGATGGCTTGGAAGTACACTGTATCAGATTAAGGAAGAAATGGGGAATTCTTTTTTAAAATCTTTACCTATTCAGATAAGTGACCTCAGCATAGTTTCTTGTTCATCAAAGGACTTTTTTTTTTTTTAAAGATTTTATTTATTTATTTGACAGAGAGAGAGACAGCTAGAGAGGGAACACAAGCAGGGGGCGTGGGAGAGGGAGAAGCAGGCTTCCCGTGGAGCAGGGAGCCCGATGTGGGACTCGATCCCAGGATCCTGGGATCATGACCTGAGCCGAAGGCAGACGCTTAACAACTGAGCCACCCAGGCGGCCCCATCAAAGGACTTTAAATTAGCAACTTCTACTGTCATAGCCAAGTAGGACAAGAGGCTTCTTTTTTGTCCTTTCATTTTAGCCATGGAGGTATTTACAAAGATGAGCACTTGAAAATGTTAATGGTCAATTCTGTACTGACAGGCAAGATATTAACCTGATAAAGTATATCAAATTAGCTGTGTAAATAACTCTTAAGTTCCTAAGGGTGAAGTTCTCTCTCTGTTATTTTAGAACAGCCCTCATGCTTGCTGTACATTATGATTCTGCAGATCTAGTCAGGGTTCTTCTTCAGCAAGGTATTTATATCTTTTCTGAAGATGCGTGTGGATGGACTGCAGAAGAATATTCTATTTTTAATGATGTTAAAGGGTAAGTGTTTACATTAAAATGTTAGTTATTACTAAACTGAGGTATATAATAATTCAACTGTTACTTTTGTTTTTTTTTAAGATTTTATTTATTTATTTGACAGAGAGAGACACAGCGAGAGAGGGAACATAAGCAGGGGGAGTGGGAGAGGGAGAAGCAGGCTTCCTGCTGAGCAGAGGCTTGATGTGGGGCTCAATCCCAGGACCCTTGGATCATGACCTGAGCCGAAGGCAGATGCTTAACGACTGAGCCACCCAGGCACCCCTGTTAGTTCTTATGTAACAGATGAGAATTCATTGTTCAATTCAGGCAGTTTGGGGATGGCAGTGAGTTAGCCCACGTCATTTGCCAGAAAGCAAGAAAAAGGCTAGACTAGTAAGAAGTAGTAATGGGTGCAGGATTCTTTATCTCAGGACTATTGAGACCTTTATCCTTAGGGATCCTAACTGTATCTGTTTCATTCCAAGTATAACCATTATGCATGGGGTACAAATAATGTTACATCTGTGTTTTTTCTTTTTCTTTCTTTCTTTTTTCTTTTTTTTTTTTTTTGTAGATTTTATTTATTTGAGAGAGAGACAGAGAGAGAGCACGGGCCGGAGAGGGACAGAGGGAGAAGCAGATTCCCTGCTGAGCAGGGAGCCTGATGTGGGGCTCCATCCCAGGACCCCATCGTGACCTGAGCCGAAGGCAGACGCTTAACCAACTGAGCCACCCAGGCGCCCCAACATCTTTGTTTTTTCTAACTAGTTACTTGGGTCTTGAGATGTTCAGTTCAGTAGAAGACCCTATACTTTCCCTTGAGGGCTATCTCCTATACTTTCCCCCTTGAATTTTCCAAGAACCTGGCAAGTTCCCTAAGACCAAAGAGACCATCTTTTTTCACAAGTCATTTGGAAGGAAAAGACATTCTTATCATTCCCTTGTTTCCTCTGATTCTACTACCACAGCATTGCCATTGAAACTGGTTCTGCAGGGCACCTGGGTGCCTCAGTTGGTGAAGCGACTGCCTTTGGCTCAGGTCATGATCCTGGAGTCCCAGAATTGAGTCCCGCATCAGGCTCCCTGCTCAGCAGGGAGTCTGCTTCTCCCTCTGACCCTCTCCCCTCTCACGCTCTCTCTCTCAAATAAATAAATAAATAAATAAATCTTAAAAAAAAAAGTAAGAAAGAAACTGGATCTGCAGTCTGGTCATGATTGACCTTTGCTCCTAGGATGCCCTTGCTGATCCACATTCCTCAGTCTTCATGGTGATCCACAGTTAGACTTCAAAGTTACAAATTTTTTTTTGGTTTACTACATATGCTTCTATGCTCAGCTATTCCAAAGCACCAGCACCCTGTTCTGTCAGCTGGGCCTCCTGGCTTTAGCC
>NW_022593103.1:0-2433 GCF_004348235.1 Phoca vitulina
ATAGATCAATGGAACAGAATAGAGAGCCCAGAAATGGACCCTCAACTCTATGGTCAACTAATCTTCGACAAAGCAGGAAAGAATGTCCAATGGAAAAAAGACAGTCTCTTCAACAAATGGTGTTGGGAAAATTGGACAGCCACATGCAGAAGAATGAAACTGGACCATTTCCTTACACCACACACAAAAATAGACTCCAAATGGTTGAAAGACCTCAATGTGAGACAGGAGTCCATCAAAATCCTAAAGGAGAACACAGGCAGCAACCTCTTCGACCTCAGCCGCAGCAACTTCTTCCTAGAAACATCGCCAAAGGCAAGGGAAGCAAGGGCAAAAATGAACTATTGGGACTTCATCAAGATAAAAAGCTTTTGCAAAGCAAAGGAAACAGTCAACAAAACCAAAAGACAACTGACAGAATGGGAGAAGATATTTGCAAATGACATATCAGATAAAGGGCTAGTATCCAAAATCTATAAAGAACTCATCAAACTCAACACCAAAAGAACAAAGAATCCAATCAAGAAATGGGCAGAAGACATGAACAGACATTTTTCCAAAGAAGACATCCAAATGGCCAACAGACACATGAAAAAGTGTTCAATATCGCTCGGCATCAGGGAAATCCAAATCAAAACCTCAATGAGATACCACCTCACACCAGTCAGAATGGCTAAAATTAACAAGTCAGGAAATGACAGATGTTGGCGGGGATGCGGAGAAAGGGGAACCCTCCTACACTGTTGGTGGGAATGCAAGCTGGTGCAGCCACTCTGGAAAACAGTATGGAGGTTCCTCAAAAAGTTGAAAATAGAGCTACCATATGATCCAGCAATTGCACTACTGGGTATTTACCCCAAAGATACAAAAGTAGGGACCCGAAAGGCTACGTGCACCCCGATGTTTATAGCAGCAATGTCCACAATAGCCAAACTGTGGAAAGAGCCAAGATGTCCATCAACAGATGAATGGATAAAGAAGATGTGGTATATATATACAATGGAATATTATGCAGCCATCAAAAGGAATAAGATCTTGCCATTTGCAACGACGTGGATGGAACTGGAGGGTATTATGCTGAGCGAAATAAGTCAAACAGAGAAAGACATGTATCATATGACCTCACTGATATGAGGAATTCTTAATCTCAGGAAACAAACTGAGGGTTGCTGGAGTGGGGGGTGGGGTGGGAGGGATGGGGTGACTGGGTGATGGACACTGGGGAGGGTATGTGTTCTGGTAAGCGCTGTGAATTGTGCAAGACTGTTGAATCTCAGATCTGTACCTCTGAAACAAATAATGCAATATATGTTAAGAAAGAAAAAAAGAAGAAGAAGAATGTAGCAGGAGGGGAAGAATGAAGGGGGGGAAATCGGAGGGGGAGAAGAACCATGAGAGACGATGGACTCTGAAAAACAAACTGAGGGTTCTAGAGGGGAGGGGGTTGGGAGGATGGCTTAGCCTGGTGATGGGTATTGAGCAGGGCACGTTCTGCATGGAGCACTGGGTGTTATGCACAAACAATGAATCATGGAACACTATATCTAAAACTAATGATGTCATGTATGGGGATTAACATAACAATAAAAACATTGAATAATAATAAAGAAAAAGAACGCTTGCTATCAGACTTCCATGCAAAAGTGGGGCCGCAGTGCTAGCTTCATGAAACAAGTGGGGAGTCGTGTTCTGCCTTCTGCCGGGGCCTGAGTCCCACACGGAAAATGGGTCTGGACTCACTTGCAGTGCGCTCACGCATGCACACAGCAAAATGCGTCCACCCTCCGGCATGGCTACTTTAGCCGAAGCAGGAAATCTCTACAGAGTTGTTCCTTTGAGTTAGGTGGTTGGCTTTAGGCCTGCAGGCACACCCGGGGCAAGGGTACTAGCCTCAGAAACAAGAGGTGAGTTGAGAGCTGCCTTCCGCTCCGGCCTGTTTCTCACTCCATTTCGCGTATGGGACCCTTTCCCCGGGCTCTCAGACACGAGCACTGTCAAATTCCTCTGGCTTCAGGAACGGCAATGTTAACTAAAGCGCAGTAACTCTATAGCATTGATTCTTGGTGTTAGTAGCCTGGGAACTAGGCATCCAGGCACACAGGGTACAGCAGTGCTAATCTCCTCAAACAAGAGGTGAGTCCACAGCAGCCTTCCTTCCAGGCCTGCTTCTCACTCCGAGTTACGTTTTGGTTCCATTTCTCATGCTTTCACAAAAACACACAACAGATGAAGTGCACGCTCAGGAAGGGCGATCTTTGCTGAGGCACGGGTTCTCTGCACTTTTGTTCCTTTGCGTTGGCTGGATGGCACTTAGGACTACACGCACACACGGGAGAGCCGATCTAGTTTCCCGAAACAAGAGTTGAGTCGATAGCTGCCTCCTGCCCATGCTTATTTCTGCCTCGGAATTCGGCTGGGACTCATTCGCCAGGT
>NW_022593104.1:0-2432 GCF_004348235.1 Phoca vitulina
ATTGCACCCAAAACCATAAGATACCTAGGAATAAATCTAACCAAAGAAGCAAAGGATCTGTACTCAGAAAAGTATAAAATACTCATGAAAGAAATTGAGGAAGACACAAAGAAATGGAAAAACGTTCCATGCTTATGGATTGGAAGAACAAATATTGTGAAGATGTCAATCCTACCTAGAGCAATCTACACATTCAATGCAATCCCCATCAAAATACCATCTACTTTCTTCAAAGAAATGGAACAAATAATCCTAAAATTTGTATGGAACCAGAAAAGACCCCGCATAGCCAGAGGAATGTTGAAAAAGAAAAGCAAAGCTGGCGGCATCACAATTCCAGACCTCCAGCTCTACTACAAAGCTGTCATCATCAAGACAGTATGGTACTGGCACAAAAACAGACACATAGATCAATGGAACAGAATAGAGAGCCCAGAAATGGACCCTCAACTATGTGGTCCACTAATCTTTGACAAAGCAGGAAAGAATGTCCAATGGAAAAAAGACAGTCTCTTCAACAAATGGTGTTGGGAAAATTGGAGAGCCACATGCAGAAGAATGAAACTGGACCATTTCCTTACACCACACACAAAAATAGATTCCAAATGGTTGAAAGACCTCAATGTGAGACAGGAGTCCATCAAAATCCTAAAGGAGAACACAGGCAGCAACCTCTTCGACCTCAGCCGCAGCAACTTCTTCCTAGAAACATCGCCAAAGGCAAGGGAAGCAAGGGCAAAAATGAACTATTGGGACTTCATCAAGATAAAAAGCTTTTGCAAAGCAAAGGAAACAGTCAATAAAACCAAAAGACAACTGACAGAATGGGAGAAGATATTTGCAAATGACATATCAGATAAAGGGCTAGTATCCAAAATCTATAAAGAACTCATCAAACTCAACACCAAAAGAACAAAGAATCCAATCAAGAAATGGGCAGAAGACATGAACAGACATTTTTCCAAAGAAGACATCCAAATGGCCAACAGACACATGAAAAAGTGCTCAACATCTCTCGGCATCAGGGAAATCCAAATCAAAACCTCAATGAGATACCACCTCACACCAGTCAGAATGGCTAAAATTAACAAGTCAGGAAATGACAGATGTTGGCGGGGATGCGGAGAAAGGGGAACCCTCCTACACTGTTGGTGGGAATGCAAGCTGTTGCAGCCACTCTGGAAAACAGTATGGAGGTTCCTCAAAAAGTTGAAAATAGAGCTACCATACGATCCAGCAATTGCACTACTGGGTATTTACCCCAAAGATACAAAAGTAGGGACCCGAAAGGGTACGTGCACCCCGATGTTTATAGCAGCAATGTCCACAATAGCCAAACTGTGGAAAGAGCCAAGATGTCCATCAACAGATGAATGGATAAAGAAGATGTGGTATATATATACAATGGAATATTATGCAGCCATCAAAAGGAATAAGATCTTGCCATTTGCAACGACGTGGATGGAACTGGAGGGTATTATGCTGAGCGAAATAAGTCAAACAGAGAAAGACATGTATCATATGACCTCACTGATATGAGGAATTCTTAATCTCAGGAAACAAACTGAGGGTTGCTGGAGTGGGGGGTGGGGTGGGAGGGATGGGGTGACTGGGTGATGGACACTGGGGAGGGTATGTGTTCTGGTAAGCGCTGTGAATTGTGCAAGACTGTTGAATCTCAGATCTGTACCTCTGAAACAAATAATGCAATATATGTTAAGAAAGAAAAAAAGAAGAAGAAGAATGTAGCAGGAGGGGAAGAATGAAGGGGGGGAAATCGGAGGGGGAGAAGAACCATGAGAGACAATGGACTCTGAAAAACAAACTGAGGGTTCTAGAGGGGAGGGGGTTGGGAGGATGGGTTAGCCTGGTGATGGGTATTGAGGAGGGCACGTTCTGCATGGAGCACTGGGTGTTGTGCACAAACAATGAATCATGGAACACTATATCTAAAACTAATGATGTAATGCATGGGGATTAACATAACAATAAAAAATTAAAAAAACAAAAGAACATATTATGAGCAACTCTATGCCAGCAAATTAGATAATCTGGAAGAAATGGATGCATTCCTAGAGTTGTATCAACTACCAAAACTGAACCAGGAAGAAACAGAAACCTGAACAGACCAATAGCCACTAAGGAAATTGAAGCAGTCATCAAAAATCTCCCAAAACACAAAAGCCCAGGGCCAGATGGCTTCCCAGGGCAATTCTACCAAACAGTTAAAGAAGAATTAATACTTATTCTTCTGAAACTGTTCCAAAAAATAGAAATGGAAGGAAAACTTCCAAACTCATTTTATGAGGCCACCATTACCTTGATCCCAAAACCAGACAGAGACCCCACCAAAAAGGGGAATTACAGACCAATATCCCTGATGACCATGGATGCAAAAATTCTCCCCAAAATACTAGCCAATAGGATCCAAC
>NW_022593105.1:0-2432 GCF_004348235.1 Phoca vitulina
AGCTGGTTTAATCAGCAGACGGAGGGCCCTATTTGCATGTCCTCTGAGTATATATTCAACTTGGGATCTGTGCTGACAGAGAGGGCAGTGTCCAGAGCAGGTGTGACTGTCGTTGATGTGGTGCTTTTGATCACTTTTGAAAAAATGTCATGTACTATTTGATAACTTTCCAATGTATATTCTTGGCCTCCATGTACTACTTTGTTTTTACATGTAAACATCAATCTTGGGGTTTAGGTGTCATGTTCCCCCTTAAGTGATGTGAACCTACACCTAGAATTGTGGAAGGTTTGTGAGTTGTCCAAGAGCATTTATTGGGGGAGAGTGAGCCCCAGGATATAAGTCGGTGCTCCTTCCACAGTACTGTGCTGCATCCCTGAAACCCCCCTTGGGACAGAGTGGGCAGGCTCATGAGGAAGGTGGAACCCCTCCTGTAATGGGGACAGAATGCTGGTTCTAGAGTTTACCTGAAATGCAGAGAGAATCAGCATTGTGAAGGTGTAATTTCAAGTCTCTCAAATTTTACTCTGTGTTCCTCCAGAATCATCTCTGTGATTACCTATAATAGCTTTGATGTGTGTACTTGTCACAGGGTGAACTACACACATGCAGAGTGTGGGATATGATAAACACTGGTGTCAAAATCAATATTAGGGAGAGTGAGCACATCAGTTCTCCCTAAAATGTCCTGTACTTATCTTGGAATTCCTCTTCCCTCTTCCCTTCTTCACCCTGTCCCCACATAACTATTGATCTTTCTCATGTCACCTTAGACTAGCTTTAATTCTGTAGAATTCATAAATAGATAATTATATCGTATGTACTTTCTTTGTAGGGCTTCTTTGGCTCAGCATGAAGCCTTGTGAATTCAACCATGTTGCTGTGTGTATCAGGAATCATTGGTTTTAATGACTGGCAGCCCTGAAGGCGCAGTCTCGGAAGCTCCAGCCAGAGGAGGATCTGAAGCAGCTGAAAGAAGCTGCTTCCTTCAAGGCTCATCCACACTCCCTCTTATCCCAGGAGCTCTAAGTTCCCAGAAAGAGATACAATCCCTTGCTGTTTAGTAACATTTTCTGCTGGCTGTGGAGAAGAGAACCTAGAGGCCAAGTAGGTGGACAGGAGAACGTTGAGGTAGAAGCCCTGAAAGTCCAGTCGAAGGAAAAGACCAGGAACTGGGATGAAGAGCAGTGAGGGAGGAACTGGCCAGGCTGCAGAAGAAACCTGTGCTCAAGAAAATCCAACCCTCAGGTACCAGGGTGTGGAAGTTACGTCATGTTCATCCAATGTGCGCGTATGTCCCATGTTCTCCCATAGATTCCACTGCTAACCTCAGCTGTGGTCTGCAGACTCCACCTGGGAACAGGAGCTGCTCTTTACTTCAAACCAGGAACCTTCGTTCTTTGTCACCAGGGCATGGAGAGGACCCATTTCTGCAGCCACAACTCCCCACACCCCACAGAGCATACCTGACACGTATGGACTCTCCTTTTGTTGAGAACTGTTTTCCTACAATACTGAGGCTCATAAGGAGGCCCCACACATGTGAGTCTCCTACTGACTCCAAGTACGTATTTACTTCGAGCTATCGTGGACCTTGACTGTGGGTTTTAACTCTGACTAGAATGTAAAGTCTCTGTATCAGGACAGTGCAAATCTATTGCCACTCTGTCCCCCTCCCAGTTTTCTATTTTAATTAGAAAATAATGACCATCAACCACTAAGTTAGGATGTACATCATGTCTTTCCTGAGGAATAATATTGTGTATCAGATTCTGTCCTCTTCTTTGCACAAATTGAACTTAAAGCAAAGGAGACAGGCACTCCAATGGGGACGCATTGGGAACTGTACAACCAGGAAGAAGACTGTGTGGACCCACACGGAGCCTCCCAGCAGCCATGTCATGCTTTGGGGCAGAGCTGTTGTGAAGACACATCCCTTCCTTGTAAGTGCTGATGATAACAGGGAACACCGTGCATTACATGCATGCGTCAGTCCTTCCGTAAACTGGAGTGGATGCCAGATATTTGATTCCCCTCCCTGATTATGTCTCATGATGTTTTCAACTCTGTTAGCCCCTTTGTAGGTCACTTCTTATTGGGGAAAGTGGGTAGTTTGAGAGGAGGAGTGTCCAGGAACTTTGGTAAGCACAGGTTCTGTCCTTAGAGGAACATGTGCTACGAGCGCTTCCTGTCCATCCCTGTTTTGTTAGCTTCCTCCCAGGATCCACTCCGGAAGGCAACCATGTGTTGTTGACCTTCACATAGGCCTGTGCCTTTTCACTAAATGTGCTTTTTTCTGATCTGCTAAACATCCTCATAAGACTTGGTTCAGCTCAAGGAAAATCTTTCTCAGAAGCGCCTCCTTGACTGCCTGGCCTCCTCATGTAAGGATGCTCAGTCACTTCTTTGTGGCTCCCAAATGCTCCCTGTGT
>NW_022593106.1:0-740 GCF_004348235.1 Phoca vitulina
ACAGACATCCAATTACTCCTTAATAAGAGGGAATGCTAACCTTTCACAGAAAGACCAAGAGAACAGTTGCTATTTTATCTAAAATTTTCTTTTTTGTCTAGGTTCTCTTTGTCCTGGGATTTAGCTTCCTGCTGTTCAGGATAGTTTGTAGATCTATAGAATCTCTCAATGCTCAAAGCTGGGGTTTTTTTCCTTAATTTTATTAAGTTTTTAAATTTTAATTCCAGTAAAATCATCATACAGTGTTTATTAGTTTCAGGTGTACAATATAAGGCTTCAAATATTCTATACATTACTCAGTGCTCAACATGATAAGTGCACTCCTTAATCCCCATCACCTGTATCTGCCAACCCCCACCCACCTCCCCTCTGGTAACCATCAGTTTGTTCTCTATAGTTAAGAGTCTGTTTCTTGGTTTGTCTCTCTCTCTCTCTTTTTTTTTCTTTGTTCATTTTTTTTCCTTAAATTCCACGTATGATTGAAATCATATGGTATTTGTCTTTATTTCGCTTAGCATAATACTCTTTAGCTTTAGCCGTGTCATTGCAAATGGCAAGATTTGATTCTTTTAAAGATTTTATTTATTTATTTGTCAGTGAGAGAGAGCACAAGTGGGGGGAGTGGCAGGCAGAGGGATAAGCAGGCTCCCCACTGAGCAAGGAGCCCAATGGGGGACTCGATCCTAGGACCCAGGGATCATGACCTGAGCCAAAGGCAGATGCTTAATCCACTGAGCCAC
>NW_022593106.1:840-1710 GCF_004348235.1 Phoca vitulina
GCTTAATCGACTGAGCCACCCAGGCATCCCATGATTTCAATCTTTTTATGGCTGAATAATTTTCCATTGTGTATGTATACCACATCTGCTTTATCCATTCATCTCTTGATAGGCAATTGGGCTATTGTAGATAATGCTGCAATAAACACAGGGGTGCATATATCCTTTCGAATTAGTGTTTTTGTATTTTTCGGGTAAATACCCAGTAGTGTCATCACTGGATCATAGGATAGTTATAGTTTTAAATTTTTGAGTAAATTTCATACTGCTTTTTACAGTGGCTACGCCAGTTTTCATTCCCACCAACAGAGCACGAGAGTTCTTTTTCTCTACATCCTTGTCAACATTTGTTGTTTCTTGTGTTTTTGATTTCTCAATGCTCAAAATTTTAGGATTTTTTTTTTAAGTAGTCTCCACGCCCAGCCTGGAGCTCAATGTGGAGCTCTAACTCATGAGATCAAGACCTGAGCTGAGATCAAATCAGATGCTTAAACAACTGAGCAACCCATGTGCCCCAAAGTTCTAAATATCAAGTTTTTAACGTATAAATTTCTATAGATTATTGTCTCCCAAAGCTATTCCTGCTATGATGTTGACTGCTTTCTTTGTATATAAAAATGGACTCTAGAATTGGACTCTGGTTCAAAATATAGCTTAGAAGGCGGAGCAAGATGGCGGAGGAGTAGGAGACCTGGATTTCGTCTCCTCTCAGGAATTCAGCTGGATAGGGAGCAAACCATTCTGAACACCTACAAACTCAACAGGAGATCGAAGAAAAGAATAGCAACAACTCTCTGAAAAGAAAAGCGACCACTTTCTGGAAGGTAGGACGTGCGGAGAAGTGAATCCGAGGCGTTATTTGGGAGGATA
>NW_022593106.1:1810-2429 GCF_004348235.1 Phoca vitulina
GTCTCAGGACCCTCGGGGTCACAGAAAGACCGGGGGTGCCTGAGTGCAGCAGAGCTCCCAGGTATCGGAGCGGGGAAGCCGGCTGCAGAGACGGACCCGAGGAGCAGGCTCTCAGCTCGGGGTGGCCATAAACCGTGATCCGCGGCACAGTCGGGCCACTGCTCCTCCAGCAGGGACCCGACAAGCGGCAGATCCGGGGAGACTCACCTTCTTCCCCTGGGAGGAGCGGCGCGGGAGCGCACCGCGGGGATCTGCTGGGTTTGGAGACTCCACCCGGGGTCGGGTGCCAGAGATAGGAACGCTGGGTCACAGGCCGGGTGAGCACGGAATGCAGCCGGACATGGGGAGAGGGGAGTGACTGACTGCTTTTCTCTGGGGGCTCACTGAGGAGCAGGACCCCGAGTTCTCGGCTCCTCTGGGGCGGAGACTGGGAGGCCGCCATTTTCACTCTCCGCCTCCAAGGCTGTACGGAAAGCTCTGCAGGGAACAAAAGCTCCCGAGAGCAAACCCAAGCAGATTACTTAGCCCGGACCGGGCAAGGCCGGGGCAATTCTGCCTCCGGCAAAGACATTTGGGAACCATGGCAACAGGCCCCTCCCCCAGAAGATCAGCGAGAACA
>NW_022593107.1:0-1367 GCF_004348235.1 Phoca vitulina
CTGGGGCTACATCACAGAGCACAGGCGCCTCGGATGCATCAGCCACAGCCTCCTGGGCAGAGAGTCACGCAGCTGGGACTCAGGGTTCTGCACACCCAGATGTAACCATGAGCATGGGCACAGGTTCTGAGGATGGGTCACGGACAAACCCTTCCTCTGACCTAGACCTCACATCTCCATCCTCCCTGGTGCCTTCCCATGCCATGACATCACCTTCTCTAGTTTCCCCCACATCACAAGCCAGGGGCCTTTCTCCACCTGTTCCCGCCACCTCACCTGGCACCCCGGGCATGTTGGTCACCACCGGCACATTGAGCACAAGCTTGGGACGTGTGACAAGTTCACCTTCAGATTTGAGCAGCACCTCAGTTGAGACCCGGGTAATTTCAGAAGTCTCTACTACTCCAGAGGGACTCCACCTTTCCAGGAACACAGCAGTGACCAG
The DNA here is from genome assembly GCF_004348235.1 of Phoca vitulina. NCBI lineage: Eukaryota > Metazoa > Chordata > Mammalia > Carnivora > Phocidae > Phoca > Phoca vitulina. The sequence continues at coordinate 446 of NW_022593107.1, forward strand.
TGTGGGGACCATCACTTCTGCACGGGATTCCCAGTCCTCTGCCCCAGCGGTCTCAGAGACACCGAAAGGCACCACTCCAACCGTCACCTCTTTCCTCAGTGGGGATGCCACAGTTTCCACACGAATGGCTGGCCTTTCTGAAACCACAGAGTTGGAGACACACTCAACGTCATCCCTTGCCCCAGAACTGGGGGACACCAGCGCCTCTCGACACACCGTCATGGCCTCAGAGGAAGTCACTGTCCCTTCTGTAATGTCCACTGATACTACCGACGAGGTCTCCAGGACTGATGTCATCTCCTCTAGCAGGACACCCATCCCTGGCCCTGCTCCGTCCACAATGTCACCAGACATCCCCACGGCAATCAACACCAGGCTGTCTACCTCCCCGGTCATGACAGAGTCCACAGCCGTAACCATGGCCACCGAAACAGGTCTCCCTGGGGCTACATCACGGAGCACAGGCGCCTCGGATGCATCAGCCACAGCCTCCTGGGCAGAGAGTCATGCGGCTGGGACTCAGGGTTCTGCACACCCAGATGTAACCATAAGCATGGGCACAGGTTCTGAGGATGGGTCACGGACAAGCCCTTCCTCTGACCTAGACCTCACATCTCCATCCTCCCTGGTGCCTTCCCATGCCATGACATCACCTTCTCTTGATTCCCCCACATCACAAACCAGGGGCCTTTCTCCACCTGTTCCCACCACCTCACCTGGCGCCCCTGGCATGCTGGGCACCACGGGCACATTGAGCACAAGTTTGGGACATGTGACAAGTTCACCTTCAGATTTGAGCAGCACCTCATTTGAGACCCGGGTAATTTCAGAAGCCTCTACCGCTACAGAGGGACTCCACCTTCCTGGGAAAACAGCAGTGACCAACGTGGGGACCATCACTTCTGCACAGGAATCCCAGTCC
>NW_022593107.1:1377-1609 GCF_004348235.1 Phoca vitulina
CTACCTCCGCGGTCATGACAGAGTCCACAGCCGTAACCATGGCCACCAAAACAGGTCTCCCTGGGGCTACATCACAGAGCACAGGCGCCTCGGATGCATCAGCCACAGCCTCCTGGGCAGAGAGTCACGCAGCTGGGACTCAGGGTTCTGCACACCCAGATGTAACCATGAGCATGGGCACAAGTTCTGAGGATGGGTCACGGACAAGCCCTTCCTCTGACCTAGACCTCAC
>NW_022593107.1:1709-2427 GCF_004348235.1 Phoca vitulina
CTGGGGCTACATCACAGAGCACAGGCGCCTCGGATGCATCAGCCACAGCCTCCTGGGCAGAGAGTCACGCAGCTGGGACTCAGGGTTCTGCACACCCAGATGTAACCATGAGCATGGGCACAGGTTCTGAGGATGGGTCACGGACAAACCCTTCCTCTGACCTAGACCTCACATCTCCATCCTCCCTGGTGCCTTCCCATGCCATGACATCACCTTCTCTAGTTTCCCCCACATCACAAGCCAGGGGCCTTTCTCCACCTGTTCCCGCCACCTCACCTGGCACCCCGGGCATGTTGGTCACCACCGGCACATTGAGCACAAGCTTGGGACGTGTGACAAGTTCACCTTCAGATTTGAGCAGCACCTCAGTTGAGACCCGGGTAATTTCAGAAGTCTCTACTACTCCAGAGGGACTCCACCTTTCCAGGAACACAGCAGTGACCAGTGTGGGGACCATCACTTCTGCACGGGATTCCCAGTCCTCTGCCCCAGCGGTCTCAGAGACACCGAAAGGCACCACTCCAACCGTCACCTCTTTCCTCAGTGGGGATGCCACAGTTTCCACACGAATGGCTGGCCTTTCTGAAACCACAGAGTTGGAGACACACTCAACGTCATCCCTTGCCCCAGAACTGGGGGACACCAGCGCCTCTCGACACACCGTCATGGCCTCAGAGGAAGTCACTGTCCCTTCTGTAATGTCCACTGATACTACCGA
>NW_022593108.1:0-2423 GCF_004348235.1 Phoca vitulina
AAAATAGGTCAACACCCCGACATCTAATAGTAAAACTTACGAGTCTCAGAGACAAAGAGAAAATCCTGAAAGCAGCTCGGGAGAAGAGATATGTAACCTACAATGGTAGAAACATTAGATTGGCAACAGACCTATCCACAGAGACCTGGCAGGCCAGAAAGGACTGGCAGGATATATTCAGAGCACTAAATGAGAAAAATATGCAGCCAAGAATACTATATCCAGCTAGGCTGTCATTGAAAATTGAAGGAGAGATAAAAAGCTTCCAGGACAAACAAAAACTAAAGGAATTTGCAAACACGAAACCAGCCCTACAAGAAATCTTGAAAGGGGTCCTCTAAGCAAAGAGAGAGCCTAAAAGCAACATAGACCAGAAAGGAACACAGACAATATACAGTAACAGTCACCTTACAGTCAATACAATGGCACTAAATTCGTATCTTTCAATAGTTACCCTGAATGTAAATGGGCTAAATGCCCCAATCAAAAGACACAGGCTATCAGATTGGATTAAAAAACAAGACCCATCGATATGCTCTCTGCAAGAGACTCATTTTAGACCCAAAGACACCTCCAGATTGAAAGTGAGGGGGTGGAAAGCCATTTACCATGCTAATGGACACCAAAAGAAAGCTGGGGTGGCAATCCTTATATCAGACAAATTAGATTTTAAACAAAAGACTGTAATAAGAGATGAGGAAGGACACTATATCCTACTTAAAGGGTCTATCCAACAAGAAGATCTAACAATTGTAAATATCTATGCCCCTAACATGGGAGCCAATTATATAAACCAATTAATAACAAAAGCAAAGAAACACATCGACAACAATACAGTAATAGTGGGGGACTTTAACACCCCCCTCACTGAAATGGACAGATCGTCTAAGCAAAAGATCAACAAGGAAATAAAGGCTTTAAATGACACACTGGACCAAATGGACTTCACAGACATATTCAGAACATTCCATCCCAAAGCAACGGAATACACATTCTTCTCTAGTGCACATGGAACATTCTCCAGAATCGATCACATCCTAGGTCACAAATCAGGTCTCAACCGGTACCAAAAGATTGGGATCATTCCCTGCCTATTTTCAGACCACAATGCTTTGAAACTAGAACTCAATCACAAGAGGAAAGTTGGAAAGAATTCAAATACATGGAGGCTAAAGAGCATCCTACTAAAGAATGAATGGGTCAACCAGGAAATTAAAGAAGAATTTAAAAAATTCATGGACACAATGAAAATGAAAACACAACTATTCAAAATCTTTGGGATGCAGCAAAGGCAGTCCTAAGAGGAAAGTATATAGCAATACAAGCCTTTCTCAAGAAACAAGAAAGGTCTCAAGTACACAACCTAACCCTACACCTAAAGGAGCTGGAGAAAGAACAGCAAATAAAGCCTAAACCCAGCAGGAGAAGAGAAATAATAAAGATCAGAGTAGAAATCAATGAAATAGAAACTAAAAGAACAGTAGAACAGATCAACGAAACTAGGAGCTGGTTCTTTGAAAGAATTAACAAGATTGATAAACCCTTGGCCAGACTTATCAAAAAGAAAAGAGAAAGGACCCAAATCAACAAAATCATGAATGAAAGAGGAGAGATCACAACCAACACCAAAGAAATACAAACAATTATAAGAACATATTATGAGCAACTCTATGCCAGCAAATTCGATAACTTGGAAGAAATGGTTGCATTCCTAGAGATGTATCAACTACCAAAATTGAACCAGGAAGAAATAGAAAACCTGAACAGACCTATAACCACTAAGGAAATTGAAGCACTCATCAAAAATCTCCCAAAAAATAAAAGCCCAGGGCCAGATGGCTTCCCAGGGGAATTCTACCAAACATTTTAAGAAGAATTAATACCTATTCTTCTGAAAATGGACCCTCAACTCTATGGTCAACTAATCTTCGACAAAGCAGGAAAGAATGTCCAATGGAAAAAAGACAGTCTCTTCAACAAATGGTGTTGGGAAAACTGGATATCCACATGCAGAAGAATGAAACTGGACCATTTCCTTACACCACACACAAATAGACTCCAAATGGTTGAAAGACCTCAATGTGAGACAGGAGTCCATCAAAATCCTAGAGGAGAACACAGGCAGCAACCTCTTCGACCTCAGCCACAGCAACTTCTTCTTAGAAACATCGCCAAAGGCAAGGGAAGCAAGGGCAAAAAGGAACTATTGGGACTTCATCAAGATAAAAAGCTTTTGCACAGCAAAGGAAACAGTCAACAAAACCAAAAGACAACCGAGAGAATGGGAGAAGATATTTGCAAATGACATATCAGATAAAGGGCTTGTATCCAAAATCTATAAAGAACTTATCAAACTCAACACCCAAAGAACAAATGATCCAATCAAGAAATGGGCAGAAGACATGAACAGACATTTTTCCAAA
>NW_022593109.1:0-2421 GCF_004348235.1 Phoca vitulina
CAGTTTGTTTCCTGAGATTAAGAATTCCTCATATCAGTGAAGTCATAGGATACATGTCTTTCTCTGATTGACTTATTTCGCTCAGCATAACACCCTCCAGTTCCATCCACGTCATTGCAAATGGCAAGATCTCATTCCTTTTGATGGCTGCATAATATTCCATTGTATATATATATACCACCTCTTCTTTATCCATTCGTCTGTCGATGGACATCTTGGCTCTTTCCACAATCTGGCTATTGTGGACATTGCTGCTATAAACATCGGGGTGCACGTACCCCTTCGGATCCCTACATTTGTATCTTTGGGGTAAATACCCAGTAGTGCAATTGCTGGATCGTATGGTAGCTCTATTTTCAACTTTTTGAGGAACCTCCATACTGTTTTCCAGAGTGGCTGCACCAGCTTGCATTCCCACCAACAGTGTAGGAGGGTTCCCCTTTCTCTGCATCCCCGCCAACATCTGTCGTTTCCTGGCTTGTTAATTTTAGCCATTCTGACTGGTGTGAGGTGGTATCTCATTGAGGTTTTGATTTGGATTTCCCTGATGCCGAGCGATGTTGAGCACTTTTTCATGTGTCTATTGGTCATTTGGATGTCTTCTTTGGAAAAATGTCTGTTCATATCTTCTGCCCATTTCTTGATCGGATTCTTTGTTCTTTGGGTGTTGAGTTTGATAAGTTCTTTATAGATTTTGGATACTAGCCCTTTATCTGATATGTCATTTGCAAATATCTTCTCCCATTCTGTCAGTTGTCTTTTGGTTTTGTTGACTGTTTCCTTTGCTGTGCAAAAGCTTTTTATCTTGATGAAGTCCCAATAGTTCATTTTTGCCCTTGCTTCCCTTGCCTTTGGCGATGTTTCTAGGAAGAAGTTGCTGCGGCTGAGGTCGAAGAGATTGCTGCCTGTTTTCTCCTTTAGGATTTTGATGGACTCCTGTCTCACATTTAGGTCTTTCAACCATTTTGAGTCTATTTTTGTGTGTGGTGTAAGGAAATGGTCTGGTTTCATTCTTCTGCATGTGGCTGTCCAATTTTCCCAACACCATTTGTTGAAGAGACTGTCTTTTTTCCATTGGACATTCTTTCCTGCTTTGTCCAAGATTAGTTGACCATAGAGTTGAGGGTCCATTTCTGGGCTCTCTATTCTGTTCCATTGATCTGTGTGTCTGTTTTTGTGCCAGTACCATACTGTCTTGATGATGACAGCTTTGTAATAGAGCTGGAAGTCCGGAATTGTGATGCCGCCAGCTTTGCTTTTCTTTTTCAACATTCCTCTGGCTATTCGGGGTCTTTTCTGGTTCCATACAAAGTTTAGGATTATTTGTTCCATTTCTTTAAAAAAAGTGGATGGTATTTTGATGGGGATTGCATTGAATGTGTAGATTGCTCTAGGTAGCATTGACATCTTCACAATATTTGTTCTTCCAATCCATGAGCATGGAACGTTTTTCCATTTCTTTGTGTCTTCCTCAATTTCTTTCATGAGTATTTCATAGTTTTCTGAGTACAGATTCTTTGCCTCTTTGGTTAGATTTATTCCTAGGTGTCTTATGGTTTTGGGTGCAATTGTAAATGGGATTGACTCCTTAATTTCTCTTTCTTCTGTCTTGTTGTTGGTATATAGAAATGCAACTGATTTCTGTACTTTGATTTTATATCCTGCCACTTTACTGAATTCCTGTATGAGTTCTAGCAGTTTTGGGATGGAGTCTTTTGGGTTTTCCACATAAAGTATCATATCATCTGCAAAGAGTGAGAGTTTGACTTCTTCTTTGCCCATTCGGATGCCTTTTATTTCTTTTTGTTGTCTGATTGCTGTGGCTAGTACTTCTAGTACTATGTTGAATAGCAGTGGTGATAGTGGACATCCCTGCCGTGTTCCTGACCTTAGGGGAAAAGCTCTCAGTTTTTCCCCATTGAGAATGATATTCACTGTGGGTTCTTCATAGATGGCTTTTATGATATTGAGGTATGTACCCTCTATCCCTATACTCTGAAGAGTTTTGATCAAGAAAGGATGCTGTACTTTGTCAAGTGCTTTTTCTGCATCTATTGAGAGGATCATATAGTTCTTGTTCTTTCTTTGATTAATGTATTGTATCACATTGATTGATTTGCAGATGTTGAACCAATCTTGCAGCCTAGGGATAAATCCCACTTGGTCATGGTGAATAATCATTTTAATGGACTGTTGGATCCTATTGGCTAGTATCTTGGTGAGAATTTTTGCATCCATGTTCATCAAGAATATTGTTCTGTAATTCTCCATTTTGATAGGGTCTTTGTCTGGTTTGGGGATCAAGGTAATCGTGGCCTCATAAAACGAGTTTGGAAGTTTTCTTTCCATTTCTATTTTTTGGAATAGTTCCAGAAGAACAGGTATTAATTCTTCTTTAAATGTTTGGTAGAATTCCCCTGC
>NW_022593110.1:0-2421 GCF_004348235.1 Phoca vitulina
AAATAGTTATATAGTTTTCACTACATATCAGTAAGTGGAATCCTGGATTGCACATTAATCTTTTATGAGATTCGATTGTTAAATCTCTGAAAGGCTGATTAACTCAAATTAATGAAAAAAAAAAATAGTTCCTGAACTTGCAGTGAATTCTAGGAGCACTATGTTACTATGTAAGTCCCTGATTGAGAAGTCATTTCCACTTTTTCACTGGCATCTCTTTTCCTTTTCAAAATCCAACAAAGAGAAAAATATATTCCTTTGAGAAAAATGTTTGCATAATGACCTAGTAGTCATTCTTGATGAAGACAACAAATTACAAATTTATAATTACAAATCACAACAAATTATCATGAAAGTAATCCGTTCTCAAATCTCACTGAAAGGTTTAGATTACAAGAGAAAGTCAGAATTCAAGATCAAATTATGACTCAAACTTTGGGAATTTTTAAACATACTGAAAAATATTAGTAGGGACTCAGACGTTTGTATGCCAATATTCACAGCAGCATTACTAACAATAGCCAAAAGGTGGAAAAACTCAATTGTCCATTGCCAGATAGTTAAATAAAATGTGCTATGTATAAAATATTGCTTATCTTAGACTACCACAATCTTTTTTATTACAATCTTACTATAAAAATTATTAATTTACGAATTCAGTCAACTTCATCTATAAAGAGGAATTATACTACCAGTAGCAAGTAGCAACAATATGAATACAATAAACATTTTTATCAGTGAGAATTTTCATATTATCCAAAATAGTCTTATATACTACTACTAGAGAAATAAAAATGTCCTTTTCAGTAGGACAGAAATTAAGAGACTGACTTACCAAACTTGTACTTAACAGATTTTCCTGAAGTTGTTCAATTGTGCGCGCTTGTTTTTTGACTGTAACTTTTAACTTGGCATTTTCAACTTCAAGCCTAAAATAAATATTTTAAAATTATTCTCACACATAAATTTTAAAAGTACCATATAATTTCTAAACAAACATCTGACGGTCTTACATAAATTCTTAAAAATTTAAAAAGTAGAAGATTTGGCAATTGTGCCATTTTTCTGGTTGTGTTTTATAGTTAATGTGCAAAATTTAAAGATAATATGCAAAATTTATGCATTTCCAAATAGCGCAAAGCTGAAATTTTTATCCAGCTTAACAATGATGTACTTATTATCATAACTGATATATTTCTCATCCTACACTGCTTCTCTGCTTTATAAATACTCAAGTTATTTTCTGTGCTGCTTTAAATTGTACTTTTGCACGTGATCTTTTGACGTCTCAATACATCTTACAGGCTCTGCATGTCGATCTTGTGCTTCTTGCAACTAAAAAAGAAAAAAAAGAAATACTTTTAACTCCTGGCAATCTAGTATAAAACCACCATCAGCTGTTTTTGTAAATAAAATTTTAGTGGACACAGCCACACTCTCCTCTACATACTGCTTTATGGCTACAGCAGATTTGGACTGCTGCAACAGAGACCTATGGCCTACAAAGCCTAAAATATTTACAGGGAGTCTGCTTCTCTCTCTCTCTCTCTCTTCCTCTGCCCTTCCCCACTGTTCCTTCTCTCTCTCAAATAAATCAAATCTTAAAATAAAATATTTACAATCCCCTTACAGAAAAGTTTGCTGACTTCTCTAGTTACTAAAATGTCATGTTTTTAATGTATTTAAATTATATTTTATCAGCTAAGCCTACAAATTTATATATTGGTCAAAGGGGGAATGATAGAAAATTACCTTATGGTAAACATTTCTAATTTTGTATTCTAAGTACCACATCAATTATAGTTTTAAATATTCACATATGTGAATGACCATGGCTATTCCAGTGATTATAAAAGTTAACATGTTGGTTTCAGTGACAACTAGATATTTCATGGAATAGTATGAGAGGCATTATCTTCGTAGGAACCAGAATGCCTGGGGTCTGAATCCCAACTCACTGGGTATTAGCTGTGTGACCTGGAACAAATTACTTAAAATTTCTGTCTCAGTTTCTTCTCTGTAAAATGAAGATAATAATAGTATCTACCACACTGGGATGTTGGGAAGATTAATCTAGGAAATATACATGAACTATTTTATTTTTATTTTTATTTTTATTTTTTAAAGATTGTATTTATTTGACAGAGAGAGAGAGACAGCGAGAGAGGGAACACAAGCAGGGGGAGTGGGAGAGGGAGAAGCAGGCTTCCGGCGGAGCAGGGAGCCCGATGCAGCACTTGATCCCCGGACCCTGGGATCATGACCTGAGCCGAAGGCAGACCCTTAACAACTGAGCCACCCAGGTGCCCCTATACATGAACTATTTAGAAGGGTAGCTGGCACACACCAAATTCTGTCTGCAATTAGCATTATCATTGTTGCTGTAGGTTATGTTCTAATAATATTTGATATTTTAGGCAG
>NW_022593111.1:0-2421 GCF_004348235.1 Phoca vitulina
TTATTAGGGTCCATGGCCAGAGTGGTTAGGGGTTTGTGGGTTTACCCTTTTGTAGAATTTTATATGAGTAGAAATTGGGTGCTGAAGGAAAAATCAGGGTCACTCATGTGTCTGTATGGAGGTTACCCAGGGTTTTCTGAAGAGGTACTTGATGGCTGGAGCCGCCTGAGTGCTTCTCTAGTTATTGTTTCCCACACCTGACAATATGTTTATTCACCATGGTTGTCTTTGAAATGGATGCCTCAGAAATCCAAAGCTTAATATCAGGCACTTACACTACAAACATGCTCCTGTGTTTCCTAACCAGTCTCCTGCTTTTACTCTGTGATTCAGCTCAGTGTCCAGAATGCCCATCATAGCCCCTGGCAAGCTCTGATGAGCAAACATATCTCTCCCAGTGGATTCTACACGGAAAGACATATTTGAATAAATAGATGAACCTGGTATGTTCTTAGTGTAAGGGTGATCATAAATATGATAAAGTAAAATTTCAAAACACTCATTTTGTTACTACACAAGATATGTCTTTCTTTCTTTCTTTCTTTCTTTCTTTCTTTCTTTCTTTCTTTCTTTCTTTCTTTCTTCTTTCTTTTTTTTAACATCAGAGTTCACGCTGTGCATCGTTTATTGAAGCATGAAAGATTGGTGTCCACAACTGAGGGGGTTTATTTATTCATTGAGGTGAAGCGTTGGTTAGTGTCTTATATGTTTTATCACTGAATTATCTTCTTGTTTCTACTTTAAAACTTCCACTGCTACCTGCTAATATGACTATTGGTACAGGAAATGACTCCCTTTTCATAATATTTGCCACAAATTCTAAGGGATGGTGAATGAACACTATCAGCATCATCCATTTCATACCTCCTTCCTGCTCAGAAATCTCTTTGCCCTGCATGATCAGAGGACGCTTCACAGGAAAGCAGAATGTCCTGCTGGTCCTGTGTTTCAGGGTCACCAGTTATTCTGCACAAACGTGCATGTCCTTCAAACCCTCCCAGTGACCCAGAAGGAAGCCCACATGTAGTCACTTGTTCATAAAGTCATCAGAAATAAACTTGAATAACAGAATGATCACAACTGCTCTCCTCATTTGTCAGATCATGTGCCACAAATAGAAAACAGCACATGTCCTAATTGCCTCATGTCTGTTCACTTGGATTATTGTGTCAGTCAGCTCTTGCTGTATAACAGGCTGTCCTTGTCAAATGGGATATCATACCGATGTGGGTCGCCAGGTGCAAAGGTTAAGAGAGAATTCTTCAGCCATTTTATGATGCAAAAATGTGCTTTTATTATAGCAAGGTTCAGGACCCATGGACAAAAAGAGCTGCACGGGACTGTGAGGATGACTGGTTATATACTTTTGAGTTTATGGGGGGAGGGGGTAGAGATGATGTAAGTTTCTAAAGAATTTGTGTATGATGAACATGAGGTTTAGAAGACCTTAGAGGTCTGGCTATTGTCAAGATAAGCTTCCTTTTAGTCTCTAATAAAACATCAACGTTAACACAGCCATGAGTTCCTGGAGGAATGTCATCCTCTGCATGTCTCAGGGATTTATCAGGGGCTGCAAGTTGTAAGGAGATGGACTTCTAGCTGCATTTCTCTTATCTTTGTTATCCTCATCAGTAATCTCCTTTTGAACAAATGGCATTATATTCTGGGAAGCATTTCTGATCTCTGCTGGGCTCCTCACGTGTCTGGAGTCAGGTGTGAATCTCTATGTTGTGTTTCTAAGGCTCATCCATGGTCTTGTATGTGGCTGGAGTGTTCTGTCTCAGTCAATTTATGGTCTTATTACTACATTTCTGTATGTAAGTTATTCTATTTATGAATTAAATGAATTTATGTGAATTATTTGAATTTCATCCCACTGTTCTTACATCTATAATTACTACTTGCTTTCCTTGCTGGTAGAAGAGCTCCCTCCCAACGCTTCAGTGGAGAGTCAGCTACCTGTGCTCTAGAGCCTACCCTTTCTGTTGCACCATAGATATTTTCCCAATTTATTAAATCACTGGAGTATAATGACACACAATAAACTGCATATTTAAAGTGTACAATTTAATGAACTAGAACTGCAGCCCCTCATATTTGGGCTTTTCCTCTCCATTACCTGATCACTGTGTTTGGAAACTTGCTCATCTTGGCTGTTGGCTCTGACTCCCACCTCCACACGCCCATGTACTTCTTCCTCTCCAACCTGTCCTTTGTAGACATCTGCTTCACCTCTACCACCATCCCGAAGTTGCTGATGAATATACAGAGAGCAAAGTCATCACCTATGCAAGCTGCATTACTCAGATTTATTTCCTCATACTCTTTGCTGGGTTGGACGTCTTTTTACTAAGTGTGATGGCCTATGACCAGTTTGTGGCCATCTGTCATCCCCTGCACTACACGATCATCATGAACCCC
>NW_022593112.1:0-2421 GCF_004348235.1 Phoca vitulina
TTATTAGGGTCCATGGCCAGAGTGGTTAGGGGTTTGTGGGTTTACCCTTTTGTAGAATTTTATATGAGTAGAAATTGGGTGCTGAAGGAAAAATCAGGGTCACTCATGTGTCTGTATGGAGGTTACCCAGGGTTTTCTGAAGAGGTACTTGATGGCTGGAGCCGCCTGAGTGCTTCTCTAGTTATTGTTTCCCACACCTGACAATATGTTTATTCACCATGGTTGTCTTTGAAATGGATGCCTCAGAAATCCAAAGCTTAATATCAGGCACTTACACTACAAACATGCTCCCGTGTTTCCTAACCACTCTCCTGCTTTTACTCTGTGATTCAGCTCAGTGTCCAGAATGCCCATCATAGCCCCTGGCAAGCTCTGATGAGCAAACATATCTCTCCCAGTGGATTCTACACGGAAAGACATATTTGAATAAATAGATGAACCTGGTATGTTCTTAGTGTAAGGGTGATCATAAATATGATAAAGTAAAATTTCAAAACACTCATTTTGTTACTACACAAGATATGTCTTTCTTTCTTTCTTTCTTTCTTTCTTTCTTTCTTTCTTTCTTTCTTTCTTTCTTTCTTCTTTCTTTTTTTTAACATCAGAGTTCACGCTGTGCATCGTTTATTGAAGCATGAAAGATTGGTGTCCACAACTGAGGGGGTTTATTTATTCATTGAGGTGAAGCGTTGGTTAGTGTCTTATATGTTTTATCACTGAATTATCTTCTTGTTTCTACTTTAAAACTTCCACTGCTACCTGCTAATATGACTATTGGTACAGGAAATGACTCCCTTTTCATAATATTTGCCACAAATTCTAAGGGATGGTGAATGAACACTATCAGCACCATCCATTTCATACCTCCTTCCTGCTCAGAAATCTCTTTGCCCTGCATGATCAGAGGACGCTTCACAGGAAAGCGGGATGTCCTGCTGGTCCTGTGTTTCAGGGTCACCAGTTATTCTGCACAAACGTGCATGTCCTTCAAACCCTCCCAGTGACCCAGAAGGAAGCCCACATGTAGTCACTTGTTCATAAAGTCATCAGAAATAAACTTGAATAACAGAATGATCACAACTGCTCTCCTCATTTGTCAGATCATGTGCCACAAATAGAAAACAGCACATGTCCTAATTGCCTCATGTCTGTTCACTTGGATTATTGTGTCAGTCAGCTCTTGCTGTATAACAGGCTGTCCTTGTCAAATGGGATATCATACCGATGTGGGTCGCCAGGTGCAAAGGTTAAGAGAGAATTCTTCAGCCATTTTATGATGCAAAAATGTGCTTTTATTATAGCAAGGTTCAGGACCCATGGACAAAAAGAGCTGCACGGGACTGTGAGGATGACTGGTTATATACTTTTGAGTTTATGGGGGGAGGGGGTAGAGATGTTGTAAGTTTCTAAAGAATTTGTGTATGATGAACATGAGGTTTAGAAGACCTTAGAGGTCTGGCTATTGTCAAGATAAGCTTCCTTTTAGTCTCTAATAAAACATCAACGTTAACACAGCCATGAGTTCCTGGAGGAATGTCATCCTCTGCATGTCTCAGGGATTTATCAGGGGCTGCGAGTTGTAAGGAGATGGACTTCTAGCTGCATTTCTCTTATCTTTGTTATCCTCATCAGTAATCTCCTTTTGAACAAATGGCATTATATTCTGGGAAGCATTTCTGATCTCTGCTGGGCTCCTCAAGTGTCTGGAGTCAGGTGTGAATCTCTATGTTGTGTTTCTAAGGCTCATCCATGGTCTTGTATGTGGCTGGAGTGTTCTGTCTCAGTCAATTTATGGTCTTATTACTACATTTCTGTATGTAAGTTATTCTATTTATGAATTAAATGAATTTATGTGAATTATTTGAATTTCATCCCACTGTTCTTACATCCATAATTACCACTTGCTTTCCTTGCTGGTAGAAGAGCTCCCTCCCAACGCTTCAGTGGAGAGTCAGCTACCTGTGCTCTAGAGCCTACCCTTTCTGTTGCACCATAGATATTTTCCCAATTTATTAAATCACTGGAGTATAATGACACACAATAAACTGCATATTTAAAGTGTACAATTTAATGAACTAGAACTGCAGCCCCTCATATTTGGGCTTTTCCTCTCCATTACCTGATCACTGTGTTTGGAAACTTGCTCATCTTGGCTGTTGGCTCTGACTCCCACCTCCACACGCCCATGTACTTCTTCCTCTCCAACCTGTCCTTTGTAGACATCTGCTTCACCTCTACCACCATCCCGAAGTTGCTGATGAATATACAGAGAGCAAAGTCATCACCTATGCAAGCTGCATTACTCAGATTTATTTCCTCATACTCTTTGCTGGGTTGGACGTCTTTTTACTAAGTGTGATGGCCTATGACCAGTTTGTGGCCATCTGTCATCCCCTGCACTACACGATCATCATGAACCCC
>NW_022593113.1:0-2419 GCF_004348235.1 Phoca vitulina
CTCAAGATAAAAAGCTTTTGCACGGCAAAGGAAACAGTCAGCAAAACCAAAAGGCAACCTATGGGATGGAAGGAGATATTTGCAAATAACTTATCAGATAAAGGGCTAATATCCAAAATCTATAAAGAACTTATCAAACTCAGCACCCAAAAAACCAAATAATCCAGTGAAGAAATCAGCAGAAGACATGAATAGACATTTCTCGAAAGAAGACATACAAATGGCCAACAGACACATGAAAAAATGCTCCACATCACTCAGAATCAGGGAAATCCAAATCAAAACCTCAATGAGATACCACCTCACACCAGTCAGAATGGCTAAAATTAACAAGTCAGGAAATGGCAGATGTTGGCAAGGATGCAGAGAAAGGGGAACCCTCCTACACTGTTGGTGGGAATGCAAGCTGGTGCAGCCAATCTGGAAAACAGTATGGAGGTTCCTTAAAAAGTTAAAAATAGAGCTACGCTCTGACTCAGCAATTGCATTACTAGGTATTTACCCCAAAGATACAAATATAGTGATCCGAAGGGGCACGTACACCCCAATATTTATTGCAGCAATGCCCACAATAGCCAAACTGTAGAAAGAGCCCAAATGCCCCACGACAGATGAATGGATAAAGAAGATGTGGTATATGTACACCATGGAATATCACTCAGCCATCAAAAAGGATGATAGCTTACCATTTACATCACCGGGGATGGAACTGGAGGGTATTATGCTAAGCGAAATAAGTCAATGAGAGAAAGACAATTATCGTATGGTTTCACTCATATGTGGAATATAAGAAAGAGCACAGAGGACCATAGGGGAGGGGAGAGAAAACTGAATGGGAAGTCACAGAGAAGAAGAAAAACCATCACAGACTCTTAACTATAGGAAATAAACTGAGGGTTGCTGGAGGTGGATGGAGTGATGGGGTAAATGGGGGATGGGCATTAAGTAGGGCATGTGATGTTATGAGCACTGGGTGTTATATGAAACTGATGAATTATTGAGCTCTATATCTGAAACTAATGTTGTACTATATGTTGGCTAATTAAATTTAAATTAAAAAAGGAAAAAACAAAGGAAAATAATTTAAATAAATCAATTATCGATGAAAATATCAAGTATTCAGAAATCTGCCCCAAAATATGCAAAACCTCTATAGGATAGACCAATGGAAAACACTAAAAAGTTCAGAAAGACAACACACCATACATGGCTATTAATTCACATCAGAAGAGGCAGAAAGACGGAGGGTATGGAATTTAAAATACAGTCACCTTTCCATGTAAAAACAAATGCAACTGGGCCCTGCCACAAAAACCCCATCAAGGTTTCCAAATTATCCAGATGTTACCTTCCCGATCTCTGGCCATTCTTGGTTTTGTTTGTTTGCTTGCTTGTTTGGTTGGTTGATCTTCTAGTTATAAAAACAGTTTCGGTTGTCAAGAAGACAGAAGCTAAAGAACAAGCTAACTGAATATCTGCCTTCTTGGTTGGTGTGCCTTGGAAAGTGAATGTGTGACGGACGAGAGCTGAAGTCACTGACAATGCCTCATCCATTCCGCCCTTAGCGAGCCCCATCATGATGGAGTTCAAGCCGTCTTGGGATGTTCTCTTATCCTTGAATTGAAATAGTTCTGGAGGCTGCAAGTCGAGATCAAAGTGTGGTGTCGTCAGGGTTGCTTCCTCCTGAGGGCCGTGAGGGAGAATGTGTTCCACTGTCTCTCCCAGCTTCTGGGGCTTTGGTGGCAATCTTTGGCATCTATTGGCTTGTAGAAGCATCACCCCAGTCTCTGCCTGTATCCTCACATGGCGCTCTCCCTGTGTGTGCTTCAAATCATTCTTGTTTCCAAAAGATACCTAATGATCTAGAGAAATTTTATTATATATAATATATGTATATAATATACATGACATATTACATTAAATTTAAAAATAGGCATACAAAACAGTTGTATGATGCCAATTTTATAAAAATAACAATGTATGCATTTTTAAAAGATTAAAATGCAACAAAAACAGTGCTCATACATGATTCTTTTACATTTATGTTTTCTAAGTTTTTCACTGAGAGCAAATACTACTTCCACAGTATGACACGTAAACAAATGTACTAAATGAATAAAGTGTGGATAGAAATCCTTTAAGTAAGAGGCTCTGGTACGTGTGAGAGATACAAAGAGATTTCCACTTCATAACAACAACCACACAAGGAGCACTTGTTATGCACCATGTGATGCTCTAAGAGCTCTCTTTGTGTAACTCACAAAAGCCATATGAGGCCAATACTTTTTCATGCCCATTTCACAGATGAGGAAAGAGCTGGATCCAGGCTGGTTCAAGGATCAAGGTAACATCATCTGTCTACTTGCTCACTAGTCTGTTGGAATTTGGTTTTTCAAACACAGGTTGCTGCCAGCACAAC
>NW_022593114.1:0-2418 GCF_004348235.1 Phoca vitulina
CCCCGCCTGGTCACATCCCCCCTCTGGACCCTGTAGAAGAGGCCTGGGCAGGAAGAGAAGGGACCCTCGGGCACAGGATTTGTGTCCATCCGTTACCAGAGAAAGAGCAATCATCATTCCCAGCTGAAGTGTAAGTTTGAATAGAAAACACAAAATAAGTCTTGAAATGGCATAAAATTTCCTGCAGACAAAATGCACAGTGTATGAATAAAGCTGTCCATCTTTTCTTCTCCTTTCCCTCTCTCCTTTCATTCAGCCCTTCCTCCTTTTCTTCCTCCCTTCCCCTCACCTCCCTTCCTTCCTTCCTGCCATTTCCTGATGGGATAATTTACAGACACCTTCAGCTTAGCTCTCACTGATGCTTCCTTTTGTCAGTGACGCTGTCCCTGGGAGGTCTGTTTCCTACACTTTCCTAGCCCTTAACCAGACCAAAAGAAGGCGGGGGGGGGGGGGGGTTGGGGACTAAAAACATCTATCGAGCCTGCACTGGAATTCAGCACCTTCATGCGATGTAGGGTGACCAGCTATGCTGGTTTGCCCGGGTCTGCGGAGTTTTCCATGACACTGTCTGTGCTAACTGGGAGGCTTCGAGGCAAACAGGGACACTACTGGTCAGGCTGGGACAGGTGCTCGCCTACTGTGGCTTCCGAACACCTCGGTGAGGCAGGCATCTTCCCCACAAGAAGGGGAGGAAGCTGAGGCTTAGAGCAGCCGAGGCCATTGTCAGGGACTAACCGCCAGGCAGCGGGTCACGGGGCAGAGGTTTGAACCCAGCTGTGCCCGAGTTCGGAGCTCTTGCCAGGTGGATGAGTCTGAGTACTCCTCCCGAAAGCTGGGGGGCTCTCAACCTCCGCCACGTGTCAGATGCACCAGGACAGCATCACAAACCCCGGATGCCTGAGATCCATCTCCCCCCCCACCCCCGAGGCTCAGGTAACTGGCCTGGGGTGTGACCTGGCCTCCAGGACTTTCAGAGCACCCCGGTGATTAGAAAGTGCAGCCACGGATGGCTCATGGGCCAGGGCTCCAGCGCTTGCCTCCTCGAGCTGCCCCCATCATCGGTACGGTCCACTGAGAAAGTTGTCAGGATGCCATTCATGCCCCTAACACCCCGAGGGGACTCGGCTCACAGTCACATGCCTGCCCCCTGCAAGAATAGGTTTCCTAGGACTCTGGGCAGAAGCACTGTACTCCTGGGCCTTTCTCAGGATCTGCATTCCCTGTCACCTCCCCCCTTACCCAAGTCCCCTGGATCTTATCATCTGTGGCTTCGTTCTACAGCAGTGCTTCCTGACCAAGGGCAATTTTGTGCCTGGGGACATTCGGCAATGTCTGCAAACAGTTCTGGTTGTGACCCTTGGAGAATACGTTGCCCACATCTAGTGGGCAGAGGTCAGGGGTGCTGCTACGCATCCTGCAGTCTCAGGACAGGCCTGAGCAACAGAGAATTATCTGGCCCCAAACCTCAGTGGTGCTGAAGTTGAGAAATCCTGTTCTGTCATTCCTCCTTCCTCTCCTTGAACAGCTCACATGAGCCCTAAGGGGATGTAGCCCAGAGACAGCAGAGGGTCAGACGCACAGGTGCAACACTGCTGTGCCCCGCCCACAGCCCCTCGCTAGCGATACCTGGGTAACCAACCAGGAGGAAGACTTGTTCTTCTCAGCCTACGGTGCCCAAGGGTGCTGGGAGCACAGGCAGAAATCTTGAGTCAGTGGTAGATTTGCCGTTCCTTGATTCTTCCCTAGGGTGTGTCACCGGCTTTCTGTCCACCTGATATCCCATTTGCCTGATCCTTTCTCTGCAGGGGCTTGGGACATGGTAAGAGCCTACTCTGACATGAGAGAAGCCAAATACAAAAATTCCGACAAATACTTCCAATGCCCGGGGCAACTATGATGCTGCACAAAGGGGCCCTGGGGGCGTCTGGGCTGCTGAAAGGATCAGGTAACACGGGCCCTGGGGATGCAGGGAAGGGTGAGCTGAGCCGGGCACCCTTATTAGCCAAGAGGGGCCAAGCCCTGGAGAAGTTTCCCCTAGAGACTGTGGCTCTTCCTTTTGCCCACCCTCCCCTCTGTGCCCAGTGTGGGGTCTGAGTGGCTGATGGAGCCAGAGCAAGGCCAGTGGGAATGGGTGACTCCCGCCCTCCTGCAGGGGCAAGGGGACCAGCCTGGGCTGAGCTGGGCTGTGCCTGGAGCAGACTCAGTGTTTCAGCCCCTCCGGTCTTGGCTCCTCTCAGCCATCCCTTGGAACGAAGAGAGGTTGGTGGGGGTGGAGGGATGTTGCTCATCAGCCCCTGCTTAATCTCTTACGTGCCTTCCTCCATCCCAGCGACGCCAGAGAGAATTCTCAGAGAGTCACAGACCTTTTTAAGTATGGAAACAGCGGCCACGGAGTGGAGGACTCAAAGGCTGACCAGG
>NW_022593115.1:0-2418 GCF_004348235.1 Phoca vitulina
TAGGCATAAGTCAGTCTGCCCATATTCAAAGGAAGGGAACACAGACACCTATCTCTTGATGGGAGAAATGGCAAAGCAATGAAGTAATTATACCCTTGCACTTCTTTTACTTTACTTTAAATGCTACAGTTCTTTAGCCCTCATTCATAACCTTAGCCCTATTCCCAATTCTGAAACCAACTCTGTTTCTAACAGAGAGGATATACAAGTCCCTATTCAAGCAGGTCAGCAGCTTTATGATGAGTCAGTCTTGCAGGTCTATAGAAATAATGATGTTGTTCAAAGAACACTCCTTCTGGAAGTTAGGAGCTCTAAGATCTAATTCCAGGAGGTTCTACCAACTAAGATATGTGTTTAAAGCCCAAATAGGCCTCCATTCTGTCACCTGTAAATTGAGGGGGTTGGTCTAGATGATCTCCAAGGCCTCTGAAATTTATGATCAAAGTAACCCTCTGTCCACCTATTCCCCCATAATTACATCTCATAACTCATGCCAGATGCACCATTTTTCTGTCTCTAAAAATCTACTTCTGTGACAAAGCTCCTAGTATCTGCTCTTACAACCTTCTCAGAGGACATCCTGCCTTCCAGGATTTCTGTTACAAGTAACTCTGTCTCTCAGCCACCCCACCGGACTGGGAAGATAGATGTGTTTGGTAACTAATCCGGATGAAGTTATAGCTACTTGTCTCTCCTGGAGACTGACTTGTTAGAGATTTATCTTTAGACTCAGGCCCTGCATAGCTTTTCCTAGAATAACAGACCCTGTCCTTGATCACCCACTCTCCTTGACCTTCACCTGATCAAAAAAGTTCTAGTAGATAATCTCTGATTTTCTGGCTTAGAATCCCCACTGCCATCTGATCTTGGGTTCTCGCGTTTATTCTGCATGCCTTTCTCTTTTTTTAACTGCCTTTAACAAAAGTACCCAGTGAGCTCTTATATTTTTCACCTTGATTTTCGCTTCTTTCTGCAAAATAGTAGCAAAACCTTTCTACAAAATCTTCTGTAAGTCAACTTGAAAACTCCTATTATGTATGATATGTTTTGATGGGAGTGTTAATTAGACATATAAAACTAATTTAAGTGTCAGCAGTATTTTTTCGAATATGCATGTAGACATACTCTTCATCTGATAATAAAAATGACATACAGAAGGTAAAGAATTATTGTGTAGGAGTAAAGATTGCCTAAGAAAACATTGCAATTCATGGTGAATGTTCATTTTTATATGACTGACATTGTGTTAATAATTATAATAGTTTTACTTGTCACCAGAAGGGGAAAAAAGCAGAATACTAACTTCAGTGTAAAAAGATAGATTCATCAAATGTACTGCCTGATGAGTATAACTATTACTTATTTTTTTAATTATCATCTGTTCTTTAAATTAGTATGTCACAATATCCACAGGGCACCAAATATTTTGAAATACAAGTTACTGAAACACATGGGTATTATCCCCAAATATCCTTAAAATGCAACATGGTAGGCTCATCATGAATTCATATGTGATAGAGCAGATATAATCAGTGAATTGGTAGAGTATCTACTAGCATCTTAATGTTTTATTAGAACTTCCCTATATTCTCTTTAAGATATGCACAATTCCCAGTTTAAAAGGTCTGGGTAATGATTTATAACATACTATACATAGATTCTATGAGTTTTATGTTGGCTACTGCTTATTTACATAGTGGGTCTAAGCCAGTTTTACTAAGTACCTAACCTATTCTCCTTTCTCTTGTAGAAAAACAAAATGACAAGTATCATCCTTTTAAGAATTGTATAAGATATTGATCACATCCTAAGTCTTCCCTAAGTCATTAATCTTACTTCATATGACTAAATGAATATACAGTTTTGATACTTCCTTGATGATCTTATTTTTTATTTGTGAAATCTGAGACCAAAACCGAATATAATGATTTAAAGGATTTCATCAGTGTCAAAGATAGTAGAAAGATAATTTCCAGAGTTCTGTTTGCCGTATATTTTGGCAAATAGTGTTATATGTATGTTCTAAGTTTTTTTGTAACTGTAAGATCAGAGAATCCTGCAATGGCTTTTTTCATGGGAAAGAAGACAATCTTTAATATATCATTTAATCCTTAATTTATCATTAATCCATTAATATATCATTTCAATGCTGCTCAGATGCCTATCTAAATGGGGTATTCATAAAATTTTACTGTCTTATCATCATATTCATATGGAAGATTAAGGCCTTACACTAAATCAACCCATGATTCTAATTTATTTAAAGTCATTTGCACATGAAAATAAAATGATAAAAATTAAAGAAGTGGACAGTTTTAAAAGAATAGTACCAAAAATGAATGTAATATTTATTCTAGGAAAGAACTTGCATCTGTCAGCTGAGCAGTCATGGATATCAAGCCCCTCCATGGACTGCTT
>NW_022593116.1:0-2418 GCF_004348235.1 Phoca vitulina
TAGGCATAAGTCAGTCTGCCCATATTCAAAGGAAGGGAACACAGACACCTATCTCTTGATGGGAGAAATGGCAAAGCAATGAAGTAATTATACCCTTGCACTTCTTTTACTTTACTTTAAATGCTACAGTTCTTTAGCCCTCATTCATAACCTTAGCCCTATTCCCAATTCTGAAACCAACTCTGTTTCTAACAGAGAGGATATACAAGTCCCTATTCAAGCAGGTCAGCAGCTTTATGATGAGTCAGTCTTGCAGGTCTATAGAAATAATGATGTTGTTCAAAGAACACTCCTTCTGGAAGTTAGGAGCTCTAAGATCTAATTCCAGGAGGTTCTACCAACTAAGATATGTGTTTAAAGCCCAAATAGGCCTCCATTCTGTCACCTGTAAATTGAGGGGGTTGGTCTAGA
The DNA here is from genome assembly GCF_004348235.1 of Phoca vitulina. Classification (NCBI taxonomy): domain Eukaryota; kingdom Metazoa; phylum Chordata; class Mammalia; order Carnivora; family Phocidae; genus Phoca; species Phoca vitulina. The sequence continues at coordinate 412 of NW_022593116.1, forward strand.
TGATCTCCAAGGCCTCTGAAATTTATGATCAAAGTAACCCTCTGTCCACCTATTCCCCCATAATTACATCTCATAACTCATGCCAGATGCACCATTTTTCTGTCTCTAAAAATCTACTTCTGTGACAAAGCTCCTAGTATCTGCTCTTACAACCTTCTCAGAGGACATCCTGCCTTCCAGGATTTCTGTTACAAGTAACTCTGTCTCTCAGCCACCCCACCGGACTGGGAAGATAGATGTGTTTGGTAACTAATCCGGATGAAGTTATAGCTACTTGTCTCTCCTGGAGACTGACTTGTTAGAGATTTATCTTTAGACTCAGGCCCTGCATAGCTTTTCCTAGAATAACAGACCCTGTCCTTGATCACCCACTCTCCTTGACCTTCACCTGATCAAAAAAGTTCTAGTAGATAATCTCTGATTTTCTGGCTTAGAATCCCCACTGCCATCTGATCTTGGGTTCTCGCGTTTATTCTGCATGCCTTTCTCTTTTTTTAACTGCCTTTAACAAAAGTACCCAGTGAGCTCTTATATTTTTCACCTTGATTTTCGCTTCTTTCTGCAAAATAGTAGCAAAACCTTTCTACAAAATCTTCTGTAAGTCAACTTGAAAACTCCTATTATGTATGATATGTTTTGATGGGAGTGTTAATTAGACATATAAAACTAATTTAAGTGTCAGCAGTATTTTTTCGAATATGCATGTAGACATACTCTTCATCTGATAATAAAAATGACATACAGAAGGTAAAGAATTATTGTGTAGGAGTAAAGATTGCCTAAGAAAACATTGCAATTCATGGTGAATGTTCATTTTTATATGACTGACATTGTGTTAATAATTATAATAGTTTTACTTGTCACCAGAAGGGGAAAAAAGCAGAATACTAACTTCAGTGTAAAAAGATAGATTCATCAAATGTACTGCCTGATGAGTATAACTATTACTTATTTTTTTAATTATCATCTGTTCTTTAAATTAGTATGTCACAATATCCACAGGGCACCAAATATTTTGAAATACAAGTTACTGAAACACATGGGTATTATCCCCAAATATCCTTAAAATGCAACATGGTAGGCTCATCATGAATTCATATGTGATAGAGCAGATATAATCAGTGAATTGGTAGAGTATCTACTAGCATCTTAATGTTTTATTAGAACTTCCCTATATTCTCTTTAAGATATGCACAATTCCCAGTTTAAAAGGTCTGGGTAATGATTTATAACATACTATACATAGATTCTATGAGTTTTATGTTGGCTACTGCTTATTTACATAGTGGGTCTAAGCCAGTTTTACTAAGTACCTAACCTATTCTCCTTTCTCTTGTAGAAAAACAAAATGACAAGTATCATCCTTTTAAGAATTGTATAAGATATTGATCACATCCTAAGTCTTCCCTAAGTCATTAATCTTACTTCATATGACTAAATGAATATACAGTTTTGATACTTCCTTGATGATCTTATTTTTTATTTGTGAAATCTGAGACCAAAACCGAATATAATGATTTAAAGGATTTCATCAGTGTCAAAGATAGTAGAAAGATAATTTCCAGAGTTCTGTTTGCCGTATATTTTGGCAAATAGTGTTATATGTATGTTCTAAGTTTTTTTGTAACTGTAAGATCAGAGAATCCTGCAATGGCTTTTTTCATGGGAAAGAAGACAATCTTTAATATATCATTTAATCCTTAATTTATCATTAATCCATTAATATATCATTTCAATGCTGCTCAGATGCCTATCTAAATGGGGTATTCATAAAATTTTACTGTCTTATCATCATATTCATATGGAAGATTAAGGCCTTACACTAAATCAACCCATGATTCTAATTTATTTAAAGTCATTTGCACATGAAAATAAAATGATAAAAATTAAAGAAGTGGACAGTTTTAAAAGAATAGTACCAAAAATGAATGTAATATTTATTCTAGGAAAGAACTTGCATCTGTCAGCTGAGCAGTCATGGATATCAAGCCCCTCCATGGACTGCTT
>NW_022593117.1:0-2413 GCF_004348235.1 Phoca vitulina
GGGAGACCAAGGCACAGAAAGATGAAGTAAGTTGCTCAATGTCAATGAGCTAGTAAGCAGAAGAGCTAGGACTGGAAACCAGACCACCTGGCGCTAGGTTTTGGGCCCTCACACCACTACAGTGTAAAGCTCCTGGCTTAAGCTTGACAACAGTCCAGTGAAGCTGGTACTGTTATTCAACTCCATTTTCCCCTGAGGCTCAGAGAAATTAGGTTACTTTCCTAAAGTCACACAGCTGATAAGTGGTAGACCAGGTTTGAATGAGGTTTGTCTGACTCGGAAGCTTATAACCATTTGGATGGCATGCAAAGTCCTTCCTCTAACAATTTCATCCTTTTGGCTATATGTGCATATCACCAATACAATTGTTTATTGAATATAGCTATTTTTAGGAACGTATTTTCAAGATTTTTGAAAACATTTTCCTAAGCCATAATATCTGCAACGTCACAGGATAACATGGTGTTCGTATATTTTAAATTCACACTAACTAAACTGCTTAACTGTAAGAAAAAAAATCTGTGTACCACTTAAAACCATCTCGTGTGCCTGCAGAGGCATGTATACCACACTTGGGGATGTATTACATTCTATCACACTTCTAACCCACGGCCCACCCTTCATCCCCAAAGTTCTGTTCAAACCACTTTTCCTAAAAACCACAGGGGATGTTGGTTTCCTTCCTGGACTCAGAGAGACGTACATTGAGTGGACTTCCTAGGCTGCTCACAACCCACTGGTCAGAACATTACTTGCATTCCACTGATGTTTGGTGGTGGGGGGCGTGGACGGGTAGTTCCAGGGAATCATTCATCGGACACAGCAGAGCTAACGAAAACACTGATCAACACTTTTAGAACATTTTAGTTTTGTGGCAAAACACGGCTGTCTTAGGAAGGAGAAGAGTGGCAGAGTGGGCTCTGTATTAAACGTGTGCTGAAGAACAGGAGGTGCCAACTGGTTAAGGGCCTGCCGGAGTTGGCAGGATAGCCTTGGATGGTGCTCGAAAGACATGTCAGAGATCTCAACCCACCACAGTTGTCAGTAAAACACGTGTGGCAGGGAGTGCAAAAGCAAGCCATGTACACCTCGTCTGCCAAGGCTAAAACCTCAGAGGAGAAGGGAGTGTGGGAGGGTGCTTAGCGGCCAACAAAGCCCTCCTTATAACCACTTCACAGGTACCTGGTTGAAGGAAATTAACCAGACTGTGGAGAGGACGGCCAGGGCTGGGTGAATGGGCTCACTTCCTGTGCCATGTGGGAGGAAATGATACAGCCCAAATTTACTGAGTGCTCATTACATCTCTCGTGCTAAGCATTTTACTTCCATCATCTCATTTAATGCTCATAACCACCCTCTGAGGTGGCTACTACTTTCATTCCCTTTTTTACAGATGAGACAGCACAGGCTCAGGGAACTTCCCTAATGGCACACAACTGGTAAATAGTAAAGCTGGGATTTGTACCCAGGTCGGTCTGGCTTCAAATCATGTAAAACCAGGCCATATCCTGCGGACTGAAATGGATACTTAGGATGTTTCCATATCTTGGCTATCGTAAATAATGCTGCAATGAACATGTTAGTGCCCATTCACTGTACCCGTTTTCTTCAGATAAATACCCCAAAGTGGAATGTTTGCATCATATGGTACTTTTAATTTCTTGAGGAACCTCCATGCTGTTTTCTACAGTGGTGCACCAATTTACATTCCATACATTACCAACGGTGCACGAGACTTCCTTTTTCTCTCCATCCTCACAAGCATTTGTTATTCCTAGTCTTTTGGTTATAGCCATTCTAAGTGGTGGGAAGTTTTACCTTGTTGTGGTTTTGGTTTGTCTTTGCCTGATTAGTGATATAGAAGACCTTTTCAAGTACCTGTTGGGCATCTGTAAGGCTTCTGTGGAAAAATGTCTATTCAGATCTTTTGCCCCGTTTTTAATCAAGTTGTTTGATTTTTCTTTTTTCTGCTTTTGAGTTTTTGGAAGTCATTTTGTATTTTGGATATTAACCCTTTATCAGATACATGATTTGCAAGGATTTTCTCCCGTTGGGGAGGTTGCCTTTTCATTTTGTTGACAATTTCCTTTGCTGTGCAGAAGCTTTTAGTTTGATGTAGCCCCATTTGTTTATATTTGTTGTTGTTGTCCTTCCTCTAGGTGTCAGATCCAAAAATAAATAAATAAATAAATAGCCAAGACTGATGTCAAGAAGCTTACCACCTATGATGTCTTCCAGGCGCTTTGTGGTTTCGCGTCTTACATTTCATCTTTAGCCCATGGTGTAAGACGGTGATCCCATTCCATTCTTTTGCATGCGGCTGTCCAGGTTTCCCAATACCACTGAAGAGACTGTTCTTTCCCCCGTTGTATATTCTTGGCTCTTTTTGTAAATTAATTGACCGTATATGTCT
>NW_022593118.1:0-2410 GCF_004348235.1 Phoca vitulina
CACTCATATGTGGAATATAAGGAATAGCATGGAGGACATTGGGAGAAAGAAGGGAAAAGTGAAGCAGGGGGAAATTATAGGTGGAGGAGAACCATGAGAGACTAGGACTCTGGGAAACACACTGAGGGTTTCAGAGAAGAGGAGGGTGAGTGGATGGGTTGGCTGGTGATGGGTATTAAGGAGGGCATGTATTGCATGGAGCACTGGGTGTTATATGCCAACAATGAATCATGGAACACTACATCAAATACTAATGATGTACGGTATGTTGACTAATGTAACATAACAGAAAAATAGAAATCTTATTATTCCAATGCTTAGAATTTACTAAGAAAAAAATATTTGCAAAGTTAACTATGAAGTGCTTAATTCCAAAGTATTTTAATCTACTCATATCAATTTGAACATGAATATATACAGATGACTAATAAATAATTTGTAGATATGGTATAAAAAAAGAATAAATGCGCCCTCAAGTTGAGGGTTCTGGAATGAGTGTCATCGAGAAGTATGGACTGGACGGTACTTGCACCCCATTTGCTCCATTCTGGATTACCCCCTCCAGACACACCCATGTTGAGGTGGTCATGTGTGACAGTCTAGAGGGATTACATTACTTCAGAGCAAAGAGCTTAAAATTGAGACACAGGCATCCATTGCCTCCTGCTTCCCAGAGTCCCTATGCTTCTGAGTGGGCTTCCAGGTCTCCCCATTATGGCCGGCCTAGAATTGGGTTCTCTTTCTCCCTCTGGACCCCCTCGCATGACCTTCATTTATGATGCAGCCTCCCTTTGTTCTGAAACTCAAAATCTGCACTTTTATCTACCAGAGAAAGTCAGGGTCTTGTCCCCTCAGGCCATATTCTAGAGGGAGCAGGTCTTTGCACACTCAGAGGTCACTCTGAAATTTTCCTGATCAATGTCCACGTCCTCTGATAGGAATTTCCTGACTTTTCCTGAGAAATATGGCTATCACTCTTTGCTTGGCCATTTTGCAAATCTAGCTCATGCACATATGTAGATGGTTAGAATTCCCACACTTTCTGGGAAGAACCCTGTATTTTCCGTGTTGTTTTGACTTGGTCATGGTTTCCCCTTGCTAATAGTCTTGTGCTCATTAACATCCTTGTAAGATGACTGTGCACTGTTATTAGTTGGTCCTTTTCTCCTTATGTGATGGCCTGTTGCCACCTTGATTGCTGTTTTATTCGGCCCAGAGATTCTCCACAGACTTTGTCCCTGCAAAGTGGACCTTGAGTGATAGACAGGCTTCCATTGGAACTTCCTCAGAGTTTCAAGGAGAGGAGACCGGGATACACGTCATTGTAACACAAGATAAGATGTCACTGAGTAACGTGAGATGGGAAAAATCCTGCGGAGCTTAGAGATTCCTTTTGGAGGTGATATGCAGTTCTTAGAGATGTTTCTTTATTTTTTTAAGTAAACATTGTCAAAGTGCAATGTATTTTTGAAACAAATATATAATACAGACCTTAAAAAGAATCCCTGGTTTAATGGTTGGCACCTTTCCAATGAATGAATATAGCAGGATTTTAGTTTTTGACATAGTTGTTTGGGGTCCGGATTCTTTCCAGTTTCTGATATTACAATAAAGTTGCTTCTCACCCCGGAGATGTATCTGTGGGTCTCAGAGAATGTATTATTTATCTGCTTTCCATAACAAACATGAATGTGGAGAAGATGCAGAGGAACAATTTGCGTCAATTGGGAGTATCTCTGTTCTGTTAAGTTCCTATTTTATATAGGTGTTTTTGAATGCTTAATGTGAAACCTGGGAATATAAATAAAACACAATTAAAATTATGAAGTTTCTGTGAAGATGGCCATGAGAACATGGGAGTAACAAGATTAAGGACATTGTTGAAAAAGCTTGATGCCCATAATGATAATTTGGTGTAACCATTGTCAGAAATCCAGTGTATCATTTATACAGTGGATTACAGGACCAGCACATAATTCAAATCCCTGTCCATTAAGGGATTTGATGAACTTAATTTTATGTGGAAATAATATCAGGCTGTGGACACAGTCCTATTACCCATCTGGGATCTGTGTTTCTGTGGCAATGAGATGATTCTAGTCTGGGAGGCAGGAGAGGATCTGCTGGGACATTGATGCTTCTTCAAGAGTTGCTTTCAGAAGAATCTCTCCCTTCTGCCAGTGTCTGTTTTGGTCTGCCTGTGACCTTGGGAATGCTGTCACCATGTCCATCCATGATGGCGGTCATCTAGGTTTTTGAAGTGACATAAAATTGATTTAACATCAAGACACTGGAAACACTCTGGCTGTTACTTCCCTCAGATCATCTACAGTCTTTAGCTGCCTGGTGGCACCAGGTGATTTCAAAGCCTGTTAGTTAAATGTTCTATTATATCACAGTTCAGGGTAGA
>NW_022593119.1:0-700 GCF_004348235.1 Phoca vitulina
TAGATGACAGTGTAGTGTAATAAACATAACTTTTGTGTGCACTGGGATACCAGAAAAAAAATGACTTCCAGAAAAATATTAATTATTGAATTGTTTGCTTTATGGTGGCATTTGCATTATTGTGGTGGCCTGGAACTAAATCTGCACGATCTCTGAGATCTGCCTGTACTAAATAAACAGATATGAATTCATGCAGTAACACACACACACACACACTTTAGATTGTATAGACCCAAGTGTGCTGGTCCTTCTCCAAGTTATTGCCCTGCACTTCCTTGCTCTGCGCTCCCTCGCCCTCTGGTGGCTGTCATGTGTACCTACAGCAAATCTTTGTCTTCCTTGAGGACAGCCCCCCACTTGCACCCCCCTTCTCCCTCCAGGCAGTCCCAGGGCTGGGAAGAGCTTCCCCTGTTGTTAGCATCTGGGAGTCTCCCCCTGCTTTTTCCTCACTTTCTGGGCAACTCTCCTTTTGTGTGTATATGAGTTAGGTATATTATACAAATTGTGTGAGCATGGTTTCTTTCTTTCTTTAAAATTTTTTAAAAATTTTGCAGCTTTCTTTCCTGTTATATTATCCTCTGTTCCTGACATACCGACTCAGGGTGCCTTGTAATCGGCATGGTGGGCTGTGTGTGTGTGTGTTTGCTTGCCACCAAGGGAAAACCTTCATTTTCACTGCATAAAATTTAGAAACGTCTAA
>NW_022593119.1:800-2410 GCF_004348235.1 Phoca vitulina
TCCTTCTCCAAGTTATTGCCCTGCACTTCCTTGCTCTGCGCTCCCTCGCCCTCTGGTGGCTGTCATGTGTACCTACAGCAAATCTTTGTCTTCCTTGAGGACAGCCCCCCACTTGCACCCCCCTTCTCCCTCCAGGCAGTCCCAGGGCTGGGAAGAGCTTCCCCTGTTGTTAGCATCTGGGAGTCTCCCACTGCTTTTTCCTCACTTTCTGGGCAACTCTCCTTTTGTGTGTATATGAGTTAGGTATATTATACAAATTGTGTGAGCATGGTTTCTTTCTTTCTTTAAAATTTTTTTAAAATTTTGCAGCTTTCTTTCCTGTTATATTATCCTCTGTTCCTGACATACCGACTCAGGGTGCCTTGTAATCGGCATGGTGGGCTGTGTGTGTGTGTGTTTGCTTGCCACCAAGGGAAAACCTTCATTTTCACTGCATAAAATTTAGAAACGTCTAAAGAGCAAACAATATCTTAAACAAAAGAAAAACGTTTAGAAAAGTTAACAAGAGGAGAAAAAAATTGTAAACCTTAAACTACAATAAGTTAATTTATGAATTTAAAGCTAGTCTAATCAAAATATTATGAAGTTGGAATAGGGGATTTTCTTTTCCAATTTTTTTAAATCAAAATTTATTCAGATATATATTAAATTACTTGTACAGACTTCTAATACATGCTCGTGAGTATCAAAATGGCATACAAAAATGCTCATGCCATAGAAAAATGTTATTTTAAATGTTTGTATCCATGCCAAATTTCAATAGTTGTTAAAGTAATTGTGGATCTTTAATTTAAATCAAAATACAATACTTAATATTATCTAATTCTAGAGGGTCTGATGATGTGAAAACAATATATTGGTAAGAATTATAGGAAATGACACTTTACTGGAGAAATACTATCTGAAAACTATAATGCTAAATCTACTTGAATAAAAGCAATTGTAATATCAATTAAATAGCAGTATCTAAACCAAAAAGAGATAAGTGAAAACTACTTCAAAGACAGAAAACACATGCAGATGTTATGCCGTGGTTATGGGAGTTCAGGACCGGGTTGCGGTGAGCTCAGTCAAACCTGCGGGTGTCCCTGGATGCGTGGGCCCTCGCGGCCTGGCTCTTCTCCTTCCTGGGGGTGCTGATGATCCAGGGGGTCCCCTGACACTTCTGGGCCTCCGTGGGCTGCCTGTGGGGGAGCAGGAGCAAAACGGCCACTTGGGAAAGGCGGGAAGTTGAACTCCGCTTTGGCCAACATATGCCTGATGTGATCATTTTCTTTCCTTAGCTCTTGACTTTTCGCTCGGTAAGCACAGCTGCCATCCAGCTCTCCTGGACTTTATTCGCATAGAAGAGGATGTCCTTTTAGTGCGAGGTGCTCTCCTCCAGTTCTCTGCGGGTGTCTTCGGCCATCTTCTTGTAGAAGTTGCGAATCTGAGTTGCGGACTCGATGTTTCCACACGTGTAGGAAAGACTCTTCTCAATGTCTGAGCACTGCGCTTCCTTCTCCAATGATTTTCTCTCAAGTTCCCTGGTGTATTCTTGATATAATTGAGGCAGAAGTTGAAGCTTCCGTTTCAACTGCTGAATCTCACTTTGAAGCTGTGAATTTTCC
>NW_022593120.1:0-2409 GCF_004348235.1 Phoca vitulina
CCAGTAGTGCAATTGCTGGATCATATGGTAGCTCTATTTTCAACTTTTTGAGGAACCTCTATACTGTTTTCCAGAGTGTTTGCACCAGCTTGCATTCCCACCAACAGTGTAGGAGGGTTCCCCTTTCTCCACATCCCCGCCAACATCTGTCCTTTCCTGACTTGTTAATTTTAGCCATTCTGACTGGTGTAAGATGGTATCTCACTGAGGTTTTGATTTGGATTTCCCTGATGCCAAGCGATGCTGAGCACTTTTTCATGTGTCTGTTGGCCATTTGGATGTCTTCTTTGGAAAAATGTTAACCAACATCTTATCAATCCCTTTTTTAAAAAATCTCTTTTTAAAATTTTTTTATTGTTATGTTAATCACCATACATTACATCATTAGTTTTAGATGTAGTGTTCCATGATTCATTGTTTGTGCATAACACCCAGTGCTCCATGCAGAACGTTCCCTCCCTAATACCCATCACCAGGCTAACCCTCCTCCCACCCCCCTCCCCTCTAGAACCCTCAGTTTGTTTTTCAGAGTCCATCATCTCTCATGGTTCGTCTCCCCCTCCGATTTCCCCCCCTTCATTCTTCCCCTCCTGCTATCTTCTGATATGAGGAATTCTTAATCTCAGGATACAAACTGAGGGTTGCTGGAGTAGGGGGTGGGGTGGGAGGGATGGGGTGACTGGGTGATGGACACTGGGGAGGCATGTGCTCTGATAAGCGCTGTGAATTGTGCAAGACTGTTGAATCTCAGATCTGTACCTCTGAAACAAATAATGCAATATATGTTAAGATAAAAAATCTTTTTTTTTTTCATTTTTAGAGTCATATTCTATGCCTTCATAGTAGTTACCCTTATTTTTGGTATATATATATAAGTTGTTCTCTCTTTAAAATTTTAGGTTACAGTTTCTTCTAACAGACCCAAATATACCTTAAATCTCTCGTGTATGGCTTTGTTCTAGTCTCCTGCCTGATCACATTCTCTCCTTTTTTTTTTAAATCCTCTTCTTTCTTTTTTCAACCAACTTCTTATCTTATCAATTCCTTTTATAAAATCTTTTATAATTTTCATCTTTACAGTCATATTCCATCCCTTCATCATATTTACCCTTTTTTTGGACATATATAAGCTTTTCATTCTTTAAAAGTTTGGGAGGCACTTTCTTCTAACAGGCCAAAATACACCCAAAATCTAGTGTGTGGCACTGATCTATGCACAAGCCTGATCATATTTTATCATATTCTGTTTTTTTGTTTGTTTGTTTCTTTTTTTTTTCTTTTTCTCTTTCTTTCTTTTTTTTTCTTTTTTCTTTCTTTCCCTTTCTTTTCCCCTGGTTTCAGGTCTCTTCTGATTTGTTTATTGTATATTTTTCTGGGGTCGTTGTTACCCTGTTAGCATTTTGTTCTCATTCATCTATTCTCCTCTGAGCAAAATGACAAGATGGAAAAAATCACCTCATAAATAAAAAAGAACAAGAAGCAGTACCAACTGCCAGGGACCTAATCAATACGGACATTAGTATGATGTCAGAACTAGAGTTTAGAATGATGATTTTAAAGATACTAGCTGGGCTGGAAAAAAGCATGGAAGATATTAGAGAAACCCTTTCTGGAGAAATAAAAGACCTAAAATCCAACCAAGTTGAAATCAAAAAGGCTACTAGTGAGGTGCAATCAAAAAGGGAGGCTCTAACTGCTAAGATAAATGAGGCAGAAGAGAATTAGTGATATAGAACACCAAATGACAGAAAATAAAGAAGCTGAAAAAAAGATAACTACTTGATCATGAGGGCAAAATTAGAGATATAAGTGATACCATAAGATGAAACAATGTTAGAATAATTGAGATCCAGAAGAAGAAGAAAGGGAGAGAGGGGCAGAAGGTTTATTTGAGCAAATTATAGCAGAGAACTTCCCTACTTTGGGGAAGGAAACAGGCATCAAAATCCAGGAGGCACAGAGAACCCCTCTCAAAATCAATAAAAATAGGTCAACACCCCAACATCTAATAGTAAAACTTATGAGTCTCAGAGACAAAGAGAAAATCCTGAAAGCAGCTTGGGAGAAAATATCTGTAACCACAATGGTAGAAATATTAGATTGGCAACAATCCTATCCAAAGATACCTGGCAGGCCAGAAAGGACTGGGATGATAGAGCACTAAATGAGGAAAGTATGCAGCCAAGAATACTATATCCAGCTAGACTGTCATTGAAAATTGAAGGAGAGATAAAAAGCTTCCAGGACAAACAAAAACTAAAGGAATTTGCAAACACGAAACCAGCCCTACAAGATATTGAAAGGGTTCCTCTAAGCAAAGAGAGAGCCTAATAGTAACATAGACCAGAAAGGAACACAGACAATATACAGTAACAGTCACCTTACAGGCAATACAATGGCACTAAATTC
>NW_022593121.1:0-2408 GCF_004348235.1 Phoca vitulina
CAGCGTGGACGCGGACCCACGTCCTCCCGGAGTCTCCACAGCGGGTCCTGAGGAGATCCGGCTCCCGTCAGCGTGGACGCGGACCCACGTCCTCCCGAAGTCTCCACAGCGGGTCCTGAGGAGGCCCGGCTCCTGTCAGCGTGGACGCGGACCCACATCCTCCACAGAGGGCCCTGAGGAGGCCGGCTCCTGACTGTGGATGAGGCCTCTCGTCTTCCCGAAGCCTGGGCGTCAGCACAGTGGGTCGGTCCTGAGGTCCTGAGGTCGCCCGTCAGCGCAGGGAGGAGGAGGGCTGAGCGCGCACGCCCCCCACGGGTCGCGGAGCGGGACTCGGGCGCCCCCTGCGGGAGGTGGGGGCAGTGCAGGATGCGCTGCGCTCAGTTCAGTGGAGGCACCTGTCCCTTCTGGGGTCCAGCTGAATCCATTACATTTTGGAAATTCGAACTGCAATGGAGTCCGATTATCCCCTGACTTCTCCAGAAATAGAAACAATTAATTAGAAACCATACGGAATTAAGTGAAATGCAGACACAGGCTTTACAACTTACACCAAAATCCATTCAAAATTGTAGATAAATTTAATTTGTAAAAGTATTAAAATATCAAAAAGAAAACATAAAAGAAAATCCACATGGCCTTGGGTTCGGTGATGAGCTTTAACACACAACACCAAAAGCCAATCCACAAAAGAAAAAAATTGATAACATGAACTTCCTAAAATTAAAACTTCATCTCTGTGAAAGACCTTGCTCAGAAAACTAAAAAAAGACGAGCCACAAACTGGGAGGAAATATTTGCAAAGCACAAATCTGCTAAAAGATTTGTATTTAAAAAGTACAAAAGACTATCAGAACTCAACGATAAGGAAACAAACATCCTAACTGATAATGTGTAAGGATCTGAACAGATGCCCAGACAAAGAAGATATACAGATACAAAATAAGCATACAAAAATATGCTCGACATCATCATTAGGAAAGTACATATTTAAACAACAGTGAGACAGCACTGCGCACCTATTACAAATGCTAAAGTCCAAAAACAAGAATACCAATTGCTGGAAGGTGAGGAATGGCAGCAACTCTCCCTTCAGAAGACAGTTTGGCCATTTTCTCCAAACCTAAATAAGTCTCATATTAAGATCCAACAATTGCACTTCTAGTATTTAGACTACTGCTTTGAAAAACTATTTCCAAACAAAACCTGTTACAAACTTAAAGAAACCAGGATGTCCTTCCATAAATGAATCCATAAGCAAACTGAGTGCATCCATGTGAAGGAAGCAGAATATGCCACGCAAAATATGCCCCTTTGGCACAAGGGTTATTTGGGCTGATTAATTTTAAGAAACAGAGGACATGGGAGAATCTCTGAAAACTGGGTAAAAGTTGCCATTTGGTGAGTGAAATGTACACTTATAAAGGAAAGCTCCACTTGTAAGCCTGTCTCCCTCTGTACCAGGAACAGAATTACTAAATCTCAGGAAACCCTTACCAAAAGAGAAGGCACAGACTTAAATCTGTGTAACAACCATACCCTTGTTTACTGTACTTACCTGATGACATCCCTTAACTGGCCTTCCCACCACCCAAAATCTTTTGGTCTTTAGCCGAAGATGTCATTTAGGGTGAGGGCTGGGCCACTTCAAGGAGTTACTCCGTTTTCTTGGGTATCTCCCATGAATACAGGACGTATGCATGCTATAAAACTTCGACTTGTTTTTCTCCTGTTAATCTATTCAGCAATAAAAAGAAATGAATCATCACCCCATACAATGACATGGATGAACTTTACATGTATTTTCTAAGTGAAAGAATCCAGTCTGAAAAGGATTCTTTTTCACTGAGTGACCCCATTTGTAGGACATTCTGTAAAAGGCAAAACTAGAGATGATAAAAGGATTGGGGGTGAGTTCTATGATATTTTAATGATTTATACCTGCCATTATGCATTTGTCAAAACCCAAAACCTTTTGGGGCACCTGGCTGGCTCAGTTGGTGGAGCGTGCAACTCTTGACTTGGGGTTGTGAATTCAAGCCCCATGTTGGGTGTTGAGATTACTTAAAAATTAAATTTTTAAAAAACACAAACATTTTTACATCCCAAAGAGTAAATAATAATCTAATGAAATTAAGTTACTTAGGATGTGGGAGTGTCACAGGATAGCGTAGGGGCCAGTGGCAGGCTGCCCCAAATCTGCCACTTTGACATATAGATCATTTTAAATAAAAGTTACTTAAGAGACAGCCTATGCAATGAGGACACTTAGACCCTCCTCTGTCCCCCTGGAAGCGGGAAATCTATCTCCCATGTGAACATGTCCCTGTACCAGGAGGTAAAGAGATTTCAACATCACCAGAGATGGGAGATTTGGAGCCCATAAGGCTGTATAAACAACCCTTGTTACT
>NW_022593122.1:0-2404 GCF_004348235.1 Phoca vitulina
GAATAGCAGGAGCCAGCCCAGAAATATTCCCGCAATTATAAAGATTGCCATAAACAAAATGAAAGAGAATAGCAGGAGCCAGCTGTGGAGTCTCCTGTTTTCAGGATCGTCCCCCATACTTGGACCTTGTCAAACAGCATGAGTAGCTTGGCTCGCGCCATCTCCCCCTTTTTTATTTTTGGCTTTCAGTTGCAAAGTTTTCAATTCCAAATGAATTTGTTTTATTCCTCTACTTAGTAATTTGACGAAGACTGGAAAGAGAAACAAAAGGGAGATAATAATTAGTGCTGATATACCTAGATTGATGAGGGATGGAAACCAGGCAGTAGTGGAGGTGTATTTCTGCAAAGTGGCAAGAAAAGAATCTGCAACTTCTGAGGCTATGGCTGAAGACACATGTGCCAAACTAATGTCTTTAATTTTTTCTTGCAAGGAGTTTAAGTCCAGGGATACATTATCATTGCTCCATATTCCCAATAGGTGATTTTTGACGTTGTCCCAAGGGACAGATGAGGAATCATAATGGTGGGGAGTGACACAGATCCATTTATATTGTGCATGGCATCTAGTGGTTAACCGAGTTTTGAGATTTTGAATTTGATTTCCTACATATAATATAGTTTCTTCTAGAACACTTAATCGTGCCTCAAACTTCTTGTCTATTTGTTCCTGCAAATAAAGTGCAGTTGAAATATTCTGGGTTAATCTATCCACATGATGTGCAGTACGTATTTCCTGTACTAAAGCAGTTGTAGATATAGCAAAAGAACTTATGATTCCTATAAGAGCAGTAATACCTAATATAAGTGCTGCAATAAATCTCTTAGGGCGGCGTAAGGCTTTATCTACAAGTTGAATCGTATACATGCCAGGATCATCATACCAATGTTCTTCTAATTTTACAGGTAACACTACATAAGGAGGTTGATGAACAACTATAAAGACAGTTGGTCCAACAGTTGGATCAATGCAATTAGTTAATGTACATTTTGAACAGGATACATAATAGGTATGATTAATCTTGTTTACCTGTAATTGGCCATGACCTTGCACCAAGAGAGCATGAGGGCAACCCACACATGCCGTGACCACCTCCATATGGTCAGGGCGTCTAGGCCTTTTTTAGTTCCTTTAAGACCTTATAAGGGAGTGGCTCCCACTGAGGTTCATCCCATTCATCATCAAAAGTCACTGGAAAACATTTAAAGGTTAAATCCCCATCTCACAAGGCCTACTGTATTGCTCCCTTAAAGCCAATATTCTTAATAGGTGGCAAGAGTTTTTTACGAACTAAGGCCTTGTTCTGTGGAACTTTTAACTGTCTATATAGATTAATCACAGAGCCGCATTTAGGGGCTGTGGCATTTGCAAAAAGTTCCCAATCTTGTTCATGATATTTAGCAGCCTCCTCCTCAAAGTCTACCTCATCTTCGGAGGACAATTGATCGTCTCCCCCTTCAACTCTTTTATTATCTTTGTCCTCATCCTCTGATTTCATTTCATTTATTACCAGTACTTGAGAGGCTGATTTTTGTAATAGAGGTATCTCTTCAGTGGGGGCAGCGTTATGTGTCTCCCGTAATTTTTTGTGTAAAGCCTGTGAGCTAGGCATAGGATCTAACATATCTCTTAACAATGTCCATAAAGAGAATGCCTCCAGGGGTACATTCTCAGGACCATGGTTAGAATAGTATAACCGCATTTCCTCCCCTATCTTGTTCCATGTTCTAATATCGAGACTACCATCTTTCAGAAACCAAGGGCAACAGATCTCTACAAAGGTAAAAAATCTAGCCAGTTGAGCATGAGTAACCTTAACACCTCTTTTTTCAATCATATGCTTAATAATATCAATAAAGAGTCATCATTCCTTTGACTCTTTATGGCCCATAGCTTCTCTAAGTTCTGTCTTTCTGCTCAGTCTTACTCTGTATTCCTTCACAGAGGGGTCTGCAGTACCCACGAGCAGAGTCCTATCCGTCCCTGTAGAAAGGCTTACCTAGTCGAGCCCCACCATTGGGCGCCACTTGCTGGAGTCCAGCTCCAGCCGGGGTGGGTCTCTCGTAGGAAAGGACGGCGTCGGCGAATGAGGAGACACAGACGCAGGATCAGGTTGCAAGTATCTCCTCCTGACAGCCTCGGAGGAACTTTGTTTATATGTTAGGATATTTTTGTTCTTCCATACTTTCATAACATGTGATTATGTTTTTTTTTTTTTTTTTACAATTGATTGAGATAATCTTAGATCATTTTTTGGATCACAGACATAGCCTTCTTTCATTTTTCCTTTGTAATGATTAACATGACCTTTATTGATTTCTGCTTATTGGCTTTCGCTAAAACTAAAAAACAGTACACAAAGAGAAAGGTGCTAGACAGAGCGTGACCGTCTTGTTATTTTGTT
>NW_022593123.1:0-2404 GCF_004348235.1 Phoca vitulina
GAATAGCAGGAGCCAGCCCAGAAATATTCCCGCAATTATAAAGATTGCCATAAACAAAATGAAAGAGAATAGCAGGAGCCAGCTGTGGAGTCTCCTGTTTTCAGGATCGTCCCCCATACTTGGACCTTGTCAAACAGCATGAGTAGCTTGGCTCGCGCCATCTCCCCCTTTTTTATTTTTGGCTTTCAGTTGCAAAGTTTTCAATTCCAAATGAATTTGTTTTATTCCTCTACTTAGTAATTTGACGAAGACTGGAAAGAGAAACAAAAGGGAGATAATAATTAGTGCTGATATACCTAGATTGATGAGGGATGGAAACCAGGCAGTAGTGGAGGTGTATTTCTGCAAAGTGGCAAGAAAAGAATCTGCAACTTCTGAGGCTATGGCTGAAGACACATGTGCCAAACTAATGTCTTTAATTTTTTCTTGCAAGGAGTTTAAGTCCAGGGATACATTATCATTGCTCCATATTCCCAATAGGTGATTTTTGACGTTGTCCCAAGGGACAGATGAGGAATCATAATGGTGGGGAGTGACACAGATCCATTTATATTGTGCATGGCATCTAGTGGTTAACCGAGTTTTGAGATTTTGAATTTGATTTCCTACATATAATATAGTTTCTTCTAGAACACTTAATCGTGCCTCAAACTTCTTGTCTATTTGTTCCTGCAAATAAAGTGCAGTTGAAATATTCTGGGTTAATCTATCCACATGATGTGCAGTACGTATTTCCTGTACTAAAGCAGTTGTAGATATAGCAAAAGAACTTATGATTCCTATAAGAGCAGTAATACCTAATATAAGTGCTGCAATAAATCTCTTAGGGCGGCGTAAGGCTTTATCTACAAGTTGAATCGTATACATGCCAGGATCATCATACCAATGTTCTTCTAATTTTACAGGTAACACTACATAAGGAGGTTGATGAACAACTATAAAGACAGTTGGTCCAACAGTTGGATCAATGCAATTAGTTAATGTACATTTTGAACAGGATACATAATAGGTATGATTAATCTTGTTTACCTGTAATTGGCCATGACCTTGCACCAAGAGAGCATGAGGGCAACCCACACATGCCGTGACCACCTCCATATGGTCAGGGCGTCTAGGCCTTTTTTAGTTCCTTTAAGACCTTATAAGGGAGTGGCTCCCACTGAGGTTCATCCCATTCATCATCAAAAGTCACTGGAAAACATTTAAAGGTTAAATCCCCATCTCACAAGGCCTACTGTATTGCTCCCTTAAAGCCAATATTCTTAATAGGTGGCAAGAGTTTTTTACGAACTAAGGCCTTGTTCTGTGGAACTTTTAACTGTCTATATAGATTAATCACAGAGCCGCATTTAGGGGCTGTGGCATTTGCAAAAAGTTCCCAATCTTGTTCATGATATTTAGCAGCCTCCTCCTCAAAGTCTACCTCATCTTCGGAGGACAATTGATCGTCTCCCCCTTCAACTCTTTTATTATCTTTGTCCTCATCCTCTGATTTCATTTCATTTATTACCAGTACTTGAGAGGCTGATTTTTGTAATAGAGGTATCTCTTCAGTGGGGGCAGCGTTATGTGTCTCCCGTAATTTTTTGTGTAAAGCCTGTGAGCTAGGCATAGGATCTAACATATCTCTTAACAATGTCCATAAAGAGAATGCCTCCAGGGGTACATTCTCAGGACCATGGTTAGAATAGTATAACCGCATTTCCTCCCCTATCTTGTTCCATGTTCTAATATCGAGACTACCATCTTTCAGAAACCAAGGGCAACAGATCTCTACAAAGGTAAAAAATCTAGCCAGTTGAGCATGAGTAACCTTAACACCTCTTTTTTCAATCATATGCTTAATAATATCAATAAAGAGTCATCATTCCTTTGACTCTTTATGGCCCATAGCTTCTCTAAGTTCTGTCTTTCTGCTCAGTCTTACTCTGTATTCCTTCACAGAGGGGTCTGCAGTACCCACGAGCAGAGTCCTATCCGTCCCTGTAGAAAGGCTTACCTAGTCGAGCCCCACCATTGGGCGCCACTTGCTGGAGTCCAGCTCCAGCCGGGGTGGGTCTCTCGTAGGAAAGGACGGCGTCGGCGAATGAGGAGACACAGACGCAGGATCAGGTTGCAAGTATCTCCTCCTGACAGCCTCGGAGGAACTTTGTTTATATGTTAGGATATTTTTGTTCTTCCATACTTTCATAACATGTGATTATGTTTTTTTTTTTTTTTTTACAATTGATTGAGATAATCTTAGATCATTTTTTGGATCACAGACATAGCCTTCTTTCATTTTTCCTTTGTAATGATTAACATGACCTTTATTGATTTCTGCTTATTGGCTTTCGCTAAAACTAAAAAACAGTACACAAAGAGAAAGGTGCTAGACAGAGCGTGACCGTCTTGTTATTTTGTT
>NW_022593124.1:0-2401 GCF_004348235.1 Phoca vitulina
ATATGCTTCTTGGGGCACCTGGGTAACTCAGCCAGTTAAGTGTCTACTCTTGATTTCGGTTCAGGTCATGATCTCAGGGTTGTGAGATGGAGTCCCAAGTCAGGCTCTGCACTGGGCATGGAGCGTACTTGGGATTCTCTCTCCCTCTTTTTCTGCTTCTTCTCTCTCTCATTCTCTCTCTCAAAAAAAAAAAAAAAAGTTTCTTCGCCATCACTACATTCATGATCAATTCTTGCTGCTGTCCTTTCTTCAGTTTCTTTCTTAATTATTCATATTTCAGTTTTAGAGCCTCTTCTCAATGGCCAATCATTTTATTAAATCTTTAGATTTCAATCTAGAAAAGGAAAACTGAGTGAATTCATAACGCTCTGTGACAGATTATTATACGAGTTAGGAGGAACGGCTATACTGTTTTAATTCCAAAAAGGAAGAAAGGAAAAGGAAAAAAGCTTAAGA
The DNA here is from genome assembly GCF_004348235.1 of Phoca vitulina. Lineage (NCBI taxonomy): Eukaryota > Metazoa > Chordata > Mammalia > Carnivora > Phocidae > Phoca > Phoca vitulina. Next base: position 457 of record NW_022593124.1, read on the forward strand.
TAGGGCAGATGAAAAGATGCAAAAAAATACCTGGTGTCTCAGTTGCAACACAGACATCTGAGCAGTCCCTGCAGGACCTACAGAATGTATTTCAGCCATTATGTCGGCCATATTTGAATTACATCATTTCTAGAGCTGTGGAAAGACAAGCAGGACCACCTAAGTTATGACTAACATTAGAGTGTCCTCTGAGTATCAAACACAGGGATGAACAAGATGCAGTCCTTGTCTCTGAGGAGCTCATACTTAAGTGTCAGAAACAGATTATCAAGTAACTGAAATACAGAGTTAAAAGAGAAGCATCCTATAAATAATAATGTCAAAAAAATTTTAAATAAGAAATAAAAAAATAATGGGCAACTGCCCTTTACTTATACCAAACTCAGTTTGGCTAACCTGAGAGAATGGGACTTAGAAAAGGAGAAACAGGGGGAAGAGGGAAAAAATTGGACATGCTTGAGAAGGACTGGGGAACAGAAGAAAATGGAATCTACATATAAGAGATAAAGAAAAGGTAATGTTTTGCCTGCTTCATTTTATCTAGACTGAAGATGGATAAGTAGACTAGATAAAATTTTAAGTTCTAAACTATATTCTTGAATTCCCAATACCCACCCCCTTCTCATCCAGAAGGCATCTTATAAAGTATGGAGAATCCTATCCTGACAAAGTAGACACCATTCTCAGATTAAGGCCAGAGGGTTGTCTGAATTGAAAGGAAGAAACTTAAGAGACTTGTCACTTAAGACATGTGACTTCTAGGCCATGTTATAGCTGCACTTGGATTAGTCTAGAGCTCTGAAACCAATATGAAAGGGTTTCACAACTCAAATATGGCAGATGAGCTCATTTTAAAAGTGCCAAATTCCTTTTATGGAATAATACAGAAAAACTGGTGGGGAACAACTATTAGTGGTATTTTTTATTGACATTCTAAACCCACACAAACATTAGTAATCTAGATAACTAGATTAGTAAAAGTACATAATCTAGAATCAATGAACTAGAATGAAGAAACTCGATAAAATCAAACCTTGAGGTACATATTTTTCTATAGAATTTAGTACTTCACAGTGGCTGATTTATGAGCAATTGTAGAAATTTTGTGTTTTGAATGTTGTGTTTTGAGATTAAAAAAAACAAACATGCTGATGCTGTTCTAAAGAAATACCATAAAGATGGGTAGTAAGAGGCCCTGTGTTTGGTTTTGTACAATACAGAATACTTGTGAACACCCTCCCTCTAACATTTCATCCTAAATGTTTAGGAAACCAGCTGAGCCATTTCTCTCCATAATGTAGATATGGTTTAACAAATGGAATTCCCAGATCAGTTCCTCCATTTAAATGTGATACAGGTACCACTAGATTTATAGCACACCAAGGATAAACTCCAGATGTAGCTATAACTAGGACTTGCAACATGCAGATAAAGGAGAAGAGGAATCCTCGGTCCCATTTATCCTAACTTTTAAAATAGAAAACGGGGTGGGTGGCTCAGTCATTAAGCGTCTTCCTTTGGCTCAGGTCATGATCCCAGGCTCTTGGGATCAAGCCCCATGTCAGGCTCCCTGCCCGGCGGGAAGCCTGCTTCTCCCTCTCCCGCTCCCCCTCTTGTGTTCCCTCTCTCGCTGTGTCTCTCTGTCAAATAAATAAATAAAGTCTTTAAAAAAAAAAAAAAAGTGTTTCTGTGTTAACTAAACTCCCGAGAGCACAGGCACACCCCAGACAAATTTGGGGCTAGTGAAGCTATGGGTCAAAACACGTACTCTCTTGGGGCACCTGGGTGGCTCAGCGGTTGGGCATCTGCCTTCGGCTCAGGTCATGATCCCAGGGTTCTGGGATCGAGCCCCGCATCGGACTCCCCGCTCTGCGGGAAGCCGGCTTCTCCCTCTCCCACTCCCCCTGCTTGTGTTCCCTCTCTCGCAGTGTCTCTCTCTGTCAAA
>NW_022593125.1:0-2400 GCF_004348235.1 Phoca vitulina
AACACCAAAGAAATACAAACAATTATAAGAACATATTATGAGCAACTATATGCCAGCAAATTAGATAACCTGGAAGAAATGGATGCATTTCTAGAGATGTCTCAACTACCAAAACTGAACCAGGAAGAAATAGAAAACCTGAACAGACCTATAACCACTAAGGAAATTGAAGCAGTTATCAAAAATCTCCCAACAAACAAAAGCCCAGGGCCAGATGACTTCCCAGGGGAACTCTACCAAACATTTAAAGAAGAATTAATACCTATTCTTCTGAAACTGTTCCAAAAAATGGAAATGGAAGGAAAACTTCCAAACTCATTTTATGAGGCCACCATTACCTTGATCCCTAAACCAGACAAAGACCCCATCAAAAAGGAGGATTACAGACCAATATCCTTGATGAACATGGATGCAAAAATTCTCACCAAAATACTAGCCAATAGGATCCAACAATACCTTAAAAAGATTATTCAGCATAACGAAGTGGGATTTTTCCCTGGGCTGCAAGGTTGGCTCAACATCCACAAATCAATCAACGTGATACAATACATTAACAAAAGAAAGAACAAGAATCATATGATCCTCACAATAGATGCAGAAAAAGCATTTGACAAAGTACAGCATCCTTTTTGATCAAAACTCTTCAGAGTATAGGGATAGAGGGTACATACCTCAATATCATAAAAGCCATCTATGAAAAACCCACAGCGAATATCATTCTCAATGGGGAAAAACTGAGAGCTTTCCCCCTAAGGTCAGAAATGTGGCAGGGATGTCCACTATCACCACTGCTATTCAACATAATACTAGAAGTCCTAGCCACAGCAATCAGAAAACAAAAAGAAATAAAAGGCATCCAAATCTGCAAAGAAGAAGTCAAACTCTCACTCTTTGCAGATGATATGATACTTTATGTGGAAAACCCAAAAGGCTCCACCCCAAAACTGCTAGAACTCATACAGGAACTCAGTAAAGTGGCAGGATATAAAATCAATGCACAGAAATCAGTGGCATTCCTATACACCAACAACAAGACAGAAGAAAGAGAAATTAAGGAGTCAATCCCATCTACAATTGCACCCAAAACCATAAGATACCTAGGAATAAATCTAACCAAAGAGGCAAAGAATCTGTACTTAGAAAAGTATGAAATACTCATGAAAGAAACTGAGGAAGACACAAAGAAAAACGTTCCATGCTCATGGATTGGAAGAACAAATACTGTGAAGATGTCAATGCTACCTAGAGCGATCTACACATTCAATGCAATCCCCATCAAAATACCATCCACTTTTTCCAAAGAAATGGAACAAATAATCCTAAAATTTGTATGGAACCAGAAAAGACCCCAAATAGCCAGAGGAATGCTGAAAAAGAAAAGCAAAACTGGCGGCATCACAATACCGGACTTCCAGCTCTATTACAAAGCTGTCATCATCAAGACAGTATGGTACTGGCACAAAAACAGACACATAGATCAATGGAACAGAAAAGAGAGCCCAGAAATGGACCCTCAACTCTATGGTCAACTCATCTTCGACAAAGCAGGAAAGAATGTCCAGTGGAAAAGGACAGTCTCTTCAACAAATGGTGTTGGGAAAATTGGACAGCCACATGCAGAAGAATGAAACTGGACCATTTCCTTATACCACATACAAAAATGGACTCCAAATGGTTGAAAGACCTCAATGTGAGACAGGAGTCCATCAAAATCCTAAAGGAGAACATAGGCAGCAACCTCTTCGACCTCAGCTGCAGCAACTTCTTCCTAGAAACATCGCCAAAGGCAAGGGAAGCAAGGGCAAAAATGAACTATTGGGATTTCATCAAGATAAAAAGCTTTTGCACAGCAAAAGAAACAGTCAACAAAACCAAAAGACAACCAACAGAATGGGAGAAGATATTTGCAAATGACGTATCAGATAAAGGGCTAGTATCCAAAATCTATAAAGAACTTCTTAAACTCAACACCCAAAGAACAAATAATCCAATCAAGAAATGGGCAGAAGACATGAACAGACATTTTTCCAAAGAGGACATCCAAATGGCCAACAGACACATGAAAAAGTGCTCAACATCGCCTGGCATCAGGGAAATCCAAATCAAAACCTCAATGAGATACCACCTCACACCAGTCAGAATGGCTAAAATTAACAAGTCAGGAAACGACAGATGGTGGCGGGGATGCGGAGATAGGGGAACCCTCCCACACTGTTGGTGGGAATGCAAGCTGATGCAACCACTCTGGAAAACAGTATGGAGGTTCCTCAAAAAGTTGAAAATAGAGCTACCATACGACCCAGCAATTGCACTACTGGGTATTTACACCAAAGATACAAATGTAGGGATCCGAAGGGGTACATGCACCCCAATGTTTATAGCAGCAATGTACACAATAGC
>NW_022593126.1:0-2400 GCF_004348235.1 Phoca vitulina
TCATTATACATTTGTTAAAACCAATAGAATGTACAACACCAAGACTGCACCGGAATGTAAATTATGGACTTTGGATGATAAAGATGAGTTAATGTAAATAAAACAATGTATCACTGTGGCACAGGATGTTGACAACAGGGGAGGCTATGCGTGTATGGGAACATGGGGTAAATGGAAACTCTCTGTACTTTCTGCTATATTTGCTGTTAACTTGAAAATGTTCTAAAAAGTAAGGTCTATTTATCGTGAAGGAAAAAAAAGGTATCCATTGAGCCTGCTATCACCATGTATTAAAGTAAGATACAGCCACCGTGAAAATTAAGATAAAGACCGAAGTAACAGAATACAGGTATTATCCACCAAATTGAAGTATATGAAAATACATAAAGCAAATAATTTTAATTGCATACTTAGGCAAGAAAATAATGGACAATTATATAATCGAATCTTATAAACAGGGATTCACTACCATATGAAACAAAACTGGATTATCTATATAATTAAGAGTTTTTATTCTAATTTTAAATCAGAAATCATTGTTTAATCTAAGAATCATAATGAAAGTTTAATAAGATAAAAAAAACAGATTATAATTACCTGATACTGCCCCAGTAATTTATGTACAAATACCTGTTAAATATTCACCAAAAGTCAAAAAAGTAACCAGCACTTCAATTTAATACAGATCATGTACTGAAACCAGTACCATGTGATACCATCATATTACTTGCTGTTAAAATAAATCTTAAACAACAACAAAAATTAAGTCAGGGCTATAATTCCTGTGCAAAAAAGATTCCATAGAGCAGGCCAAAGACTGCCACCATTAGATCCCACTTGAATGGCTGGCCCTTGGTTGGTATCCGTGAACTTGGATTTCGGGAGGGTTCCCACCATTCCATAGCTGGTAAGAGTGGCTGTGCCTAAGTGTTGGTACAAACCAGGTGTCTTATCCTGTATACTTGATTTCCTTCAGGGAACCTGGAATTTTGGTATACGCTAGGGAGAAGATGCCTACATGATTATCATTTCCAGAAAACTTCAGGCACTGAGTCTCTATAAGATTCTTGTATTGGCAGACAACATTTCATATGTGTTGTCATAATTTGATGCTGGAGGAATTAAGCACAGCCATAGGCAGAGGATTCTTAGAAGCCTGCACTTGGTTTCCTCTAGACTTCACTCCATGCACCTTTCCTCTGTGCTGATTTTGCTTTGTATCCTTTCACGGTAATAAACCAAAGGCATGAGTACAAATATGCTAAGACCTGTGAGTTCTTCTAGTGAATAGCCAAATCTGGGTGTCGTTCTGGGAGCCTCTAATACAACTAACTGCATTATATGAAATTTTTATGATTTGGGTTGATGTTTTATACATGATTACAGTCAGAAGGTTATTTCACAGAACACCTTTCCTTGAATCTGGTTTTCTTAGTATCTGCCTTGGAGATTCCTGTTTTTCTATACCCATCTGAATAAAGGCATAAAAAGAATAGATGACATAATGATCAGAAAATAATGTCAAACAAGCAACAATCTTATTTTAATCAGAAAAAAAAAGAGAATCCTGATCATTACCAATATGTTCTACAGTATAAAAGTTCCTATAAAAAAAATGAAAAGATCACATCAATTTTCTCCAACTAAATAGGGCTTAATTCGGGGTGCATGGGTGGCTCAGTGGTTAAGTGTTTGACTTCAGCTCAGGTCATGGTCCCAGGGTCCTGGGATTGAGCCCCACATCTGGCTCCCTGCTCAGCGGGAAGACTGCTTCTCCCTCTCCCATTCCCCCTAGTTGTGTTCCCTCTCTCGCTGTGTCTCTCTCTGTCAGATAAATAAAAAAAAAAATCTTAAAAGAAAATAAATACATAAATAAATAGGGCTTAATACCATTTTTATGGTAGTTATGAATCAATAAGGTAACTGGGATAATTATAGAAAAATATATAACTATCATACACAGTTTAACAACACACTATTGATTATAGAGTTTTGTTTCCAGTCTTTTCCTTAATTTCTTATAGAATTAAAAGCATAGTTCACCTATTAAAGGCAGTTGTCGACAAACTAGTCAAAAAGCCAAAAATAGGATGCCTGGGTGGCTCAGTCATTAAGCGTCTGCCCTCGGCTCAGGTCATGATCCCAGGATCCTGAGATCGAGTCCCACATCGGGCTCCCTGCTCTGCGGGAAGCCTGCTTCTCCCTCTCCCACTCCCCCTGCTTGTGTTCCTGCTCTTGCTATTTCTCTGTGTGTCAAGTAGATAAATAAAATCCCTAAAAAAAAAAAAAAGAAAAGCCAAAAATACTCCATCCAAAATATAAGATGAGTTATCCGTTCCACCCTGAAAATAGAGGATTTGATCATTAAAGATCAATAGGGCTCATTTGGGGGAAAACAAA
>NW_022593127.1:0-2400 GCF_004348235.1 Phoca vitulina
TAAAACTAATGATGTAATGTATGGGGATTAACATAACAATAAAAAAAATTTAAATAAAAAAATATATATACACAAGAATTTAAGTACACTCCCACCCCACACTAACCTAATGCAGTAGCTTTGGCTTACTGCAGAACTGGAAAATGATAATTTTTTCATTTTCACCTAAAATGCTTCCCTATTCTCCTCCACTCTCTCTCTCTCTCATGCACAGGTCTTGCCACAGAGCAATTAAAGCATGTTGTCTGGGGTGGAAACCAGGAGTCCATAATTTTCAAAGAACGCCAGGGATCGCAAGGCGATCTGAGAGACAAGGGCCAGTGGCCTACCAGCCCCGCAAGGTGATTCTAATGAAGCTGAAGCATGAACCCTTGGCCTCCAACCTCCTCTCCTTCCCCCCTCATCAGGGCATGGGAGATGCATGCAATGTGAGGGGGGCCTGGGGTAAATAGGACCCAAATGCTAAGGACCCAACATGTGTTAATTCTCAGACGTCAGGTGATTCAAGGCGACCACCGGGTGCCATTTGGGAACCAGCACGCCATGTCCAAGGAGTGGATAAGTTAAAGAGTTTTCATCCCAACGTCTGTGACTCACAGTCGATTGTGACTCATTCCCAGGGGTTACAGTAACGCCTCTCCGTCTCAGTCGGCTGTGGGTCTCAACGCCTGGGGAGTTATTGTCTAATGGGCACGGAGTTTCAGGACGGGATGATGCAAAGATCCTGGAACTGGATATATCTCTCATAGGATGGGAAATTAATTTGCTGGCAAGTATAAGGCGAATTGGGGCAGGTAAAAAATGAAGGCGAGACATTCCGAGAGGAGGCCGGCATAATAGCCCAGTTCCAGATAATGATTCTTTGTATCCGAACAGGAAAGGAGACAACAAAAGCCAGGAGCCAAATAACAAGGGTAAGTCAAGTGACACGGATGGAGGAAGCCAGGGACATCGCAAACAACCGTGACTTGATCGTGCTTCTTCATGTTAAAACTTACGGTGCGCAATACACCAACAACAAGTCAGAAGAAAGAGAAATTAAGGAGTCGATCCCATTTACAATTGCACCCAAAACCATAAGATACCTAGGAATAAATCTAACCAAAGAGGCAAAAGATCTGTACTCAGAAAACTATAAAATACTCATGAAAGAAATTGAGGAAGACACAAAGAAATGGAAAAACGTTCCATGCTCATGGATTGGAAGAACAAATATTGTGAAGATGTCAATCCTACCTAGAGCAATCTACACGTTCAATGCAATCCCCATCAAAATACCATCCACTTTCTTCAAAGAAATGGAACAAATAATCCTAAAATTTGTATGGAACCAGAAAAGACCCCGCATAGCCAGAGGAATGTTGAAAAAGAAAAGCAAAGCTGGCGGCATCACAATTCCGGACTTCCAGCTCTACTACAAAGCTGTCATCATCAAGACAGTATGGTACTGGCACAAAAACAGACACATAGATCAATGGAACAGAATAGAGAGCCCAGAAATGGACCCTCAACTCTATGGTCAACTCATCTTTGACAAAGCAGGAAAGAATGTCCAATGGAAAAAAGACAGTCTCTTCAACAAATGGTGTTGGGAAAATTGGACAGCCACATGCAGAAGAATGAAACTGGACCATTTCCTTACACCACACACAAAAATAGACTCCAAATGGTTGAAAGACCTCAATGTGAGACAGGAGTCCATCAAAATCCTAAAGGAGAACACAGGCAGCAACCTCTTCGACCTCAGCCGCAGCAACTTCTTCCTAGAAACATCGCCAAAGGCAAGGGAAGCAAGGGCAAAAATGAACTATTGGGACTTCATCAAGATAAAAAGCTTTTGCAAAGCAAAGGAAACAGTCAACAAAACCAAAAGACAACTGACAGAATGGGAGAAGATATTTGCAAATGACATATCAGATAAAGGGCTAGTATCCAAAATCTATAAAGAACTCATCAAACTCAACACCAAAAGAACAAAGAATCCAATCAAGAAATGGGCAGAAGACATGAACATTTCTCCAAAGAAGACATCCAAATGGCCAACAGACACATGAAAAAGTGTTCAATATCGCTCGGCATCAGGGAAATCCAAATCAAAACCTCAATGAGATACCACCTCACACCAGTCAGAATGGCTAAAATTAACAAGTCAGGAAATGACAGATGTTGGCGGGGATGCGGAGAAAGGGGAACCCTCCTACACTGTTGGTGGGAATGCAAGCTGGTGCAGCCACTCTGGAAAACAGTATGGAGGTTCCTCAAAAAGTTGAAAATAGAGCTACCATATGATCCAGCAATTGCACTCCTGGGTATTTACCCCAAAGATACAAAAGTAGGGACCCGAAAGGGTACGTGCACCCCGATGTTTATAGCAGCAATGTCCAGAATAGCCAAACTGTG
>NW_022593128.1:0-2399 GCF_004348235.1 Phoca vitulina
ACCTATAACCACTAAGGAAATTGAAGCAGTCATCAAAAATCTCCCAACAAACAAAAGCCCAGGGCCAGATGGCTTCCCAGGGAAATTCTACCAAACATTTAAAGAAGAATTAATGCCCATTCTTCTGAAACTGTTCCAAAAAATAGAAATGGAAGGAAAACTTCCAAACTCATTTTATGAGGCCAGCATTACCTTGATCCCAAAACCAGACAAAGACCCCATCAAAAAGGAGAATTACAGACCAATATCCCTGATGAACATGGATGCAAAAATTCTTATCAAAATACTAGCCAATAGGATCCAACAGTACATTAAAAGAATTATTCACCACGACCAAGTGGGATTTATCCCTGGGCTGCAAGGTTGGTTCAACATCCGCAAGTCAATCAACGTGATACAATACATTAACAAAAGAAAGAACAAGAATCATATGATCCTCTCAATAGATGCAGAAAAATCATTTGACAGAGTACAGCATCCTTTCTTGATCAAAACTCTTCAGATATAGGCATAGAGGGTACATACCTCAATATCATAAAAGCCATCTATGAAAAACCTACAGCGAATATCATTCTCAATGGCGAAAAACTGAGAGCTTTCTCCCTAAGGTCAGGAACGCAGCAGGGATGTCCACTATCACCACTGCTATTCAACATAGTATTGGAAGTCCTAGCCACAGCAATCAGACAACAAAAAGAAATCAAAGGCATCCAAATCGGCAAAGAAGAAGTCAAACTCTCACTCTTTGCAGATGATATGATAGTTTATGTGGAAAACCCCAAAGATTCCACCCCAAAACTGCTAGAACTCATACAGGAATTCAGTAAAGTGGCAGGATATAAAATCAATGCACAGAAATCAGTGGCATTCCTATACACCAACAACAAGACAGAAGAAAGAGAAATTAAGGAGTTGATCCCATTTACAATTGCACCCAAAACCAAAAGATACCTAGGAATAAATCTAACCAAAGAGGCTAAGGATCTGTACTCAGAAAACTATAAAATACTCATGAAAGAAATTGAGGAAGACACAAAGAAATGGAAAAACGTTCCATGCTCATGGATTGGAAGAATATTGTGAAGATGTCAATGCTATCTAGAGCAATCTACACATTCAATGCAATCCCCATCAAAATACCATCCACTTTTTTCAAAGAAATGGAGCAAATAATCCTAAAATTTGTATGGAACCAGAAAAGACCCCGAATAGCCAGAGGAATGCTGAGAAAGAAAAGCAAAGCTGGCGGCATCACAATTCCGGACTTCCAGCTCTATTACAAAGCTGTCATCATCAAGACAGTATGGTACTGGCACAAAAACAGACACATAGATCAATGGAACAGAATAGAGAGCCCAGAAATGGACCCTCAACTCTATGGTCAACTAATCTTTGACAAAGCAGGAAAGAATGTCCAATGGAAAAAAGACAGTCTCTTCAACAAATGGTGTTGGGAAAATTGGACAGCCACATGCAGAAGAATGAAACTGGACCATTTCCTTACACCACACACAAAAATAGACTCCAAATGGTTGAAAGACCTCAATGTGAGATAGGAGTCCATCCAAATCCTAAAGGAGAACACAGGCAGCAACCTCTTCAACCTCAGCTGCAGCAACTTCTTCCTAGAAACATCGCCAAAGGCAAGGAAAGCAAGGGCAAAAATCAACTATTGGAACTTCATCAAGATAAAAAGCTTTTGCAAAGCAAAGGAAACAGTCAACAAAACCAAAAGACAACCGACAGAATGGAGAAGATATTTGCAAATGACATATCAGATAAAGGGCTACTATCCAAAATCTATAAAGAACTCATCAAACTCAACACCCAACGAACAAAGAATGCAATCAAGAAATGGGCAGAAGACATGAACAGACATTTTTCCAAAGAAGACATCCAAATGGCCAACAGACACATGAAAAAGTGCTCAATATCGCTCAGCATCAGGGAAATCCAAATCAAAACCTCAGTGAGATACCACCTCACACCAGTCAGAATGGCTAAAATTAACAAGTCAGGAAATTACAGATGTTGAGGGGGATGCGGAGAAAGGGGAACCCTCCTACACTGTTGGTGGGAATGCAAGCTGGTGCAGCCACTCTGGAAAACAGTATGGAGGTTCCTCAAAAAGTTGAAAATAGAGCTACCATATGATCCAGCAATTGCACTCCTGGGTATTTACCCCAAAGATACAAATGTAGGGATCCGAAAGGGTCCGTGCACCCCGATATTTATAGCAGCAATGTCCACAATAGCCAAACTGTGGAAAGAGCCAAGATGTCCATCGACAGATGAATGGATAAAGAAGACGTGGTATATATAGACAATGGAATATTATGCAGCCATCAAAAGGAATGAGATCTTGCCATTTGCAACGACATGGATGGAACTGGAGGGTA
>NW_022593129.1:0-2398 GCF_004348235.1 Phoca vitulina
GTGCTCAGCGTGGAGTCAGCTTGACATCCTCTCTCTCCCTCTAACCCTCCCTTCTCCCTCCCCAGCCACTGCCATTCACTCTCTCTCTCTCTCTCAAATAAATCAATCTTTTCTTAAAATTAAAAAAATAAAATAAAATTTCTCATCTTAGTAGTACCTGGCTGGCTCAATCAGTAGAACATGCAACCTTAGTCTCAATGATATAAATTCAAGCCCCCTGTTGGGTACAGAAATTACTTAAAAATAAAATATTTTAAATAAATAAATAAATAAAATAAAATAAATAGCATTTCTCATCTTACTAATACGGGGCAACATGAAGTCTTTAAGAATGAAAAGATTGTGGGTAGAGTATGTCTCCTACATAACACGTGTTCAGATTCTATTTGATAAATAAATGGATTGAAAGAGTAGATAAATACAGTTGGAGAGTTCAATATTTTTTAAAGATTTATTTCTTTTAGAGAAAAAGAGAGAGTATGCACAAGTGGGGGGAAGGGCAGAGGGAGAGGGAGAGAATCTCAAGCAGTCTCCCCACCAAGCATGGAGCCCAACATGGGGCTCCACCCCACAACCCCGAGATCACGACCCACGCCGAATTCAAGACTCTGATGCTCAACCGAGAGCTGCCACCCAGACACCCCAGAGTTCAGTATTTTTAAAGAAAACTTTTATAAAGTAAAGCAATACATCTGAAATTGCAATAATCATTTATATTTCCTATTTTTGATTTTTTTCATAAGGACACAACTAAAATTTTATAAACTTTTATATTATCATTTATATTATTTATTTTCATAAGGATGTAACTAAAATAAAATTATTAATCTATAATCACTTATATGTAATAAAGCTACACACAACAAAAAATATGTATATATTTAATGTATGAATAAAATCTACAAGTACAGGTAAAAACATTCCCTTTACTTCTGAAGAGGTTAAACGTTGTCAGAAGATAGCAATCCCCACCCGCACTCCCAAATTTTTTTAAAATAGAAAGTAAGAGGGGCACCTGGGTGGCTCAGTCAGTTAAGTGTCTGCCTTCAGCTCAGGTCACGATCTCAGGGTCCTGGGATGGAGCCCCGCATTGGGCTCCCTTCTCAGCGGGGTGCCTGCTTCTCCTTCTGCCCCTCTCCCCTTTCGTGCTCTCTCTCAAATAAATCAATAAAATCTTTTTTAAAATAAATAAATGAAAAATAAAAATAATTGAATAAATAGAAAGAAATTATTTTTGTCTGTACAAGATTCATATTCTTGCTCTTCTCCAGGATTACTTCATTGATAATAAACTTTTATTAGAATTTTTACATACCTTTTCCTGTAGAAATCACAGATTTATTTAAAGGAAAAGAAAAATTCACTTACAAATGCTCAGAAATAACAAATTTTATATTCTGTACACTTTTTTGGCTAACACAAAACCATAGACTGTGTGTATAATCAAAATGATTTTTTTAAGATTTATTTATTTGAGAGACAGCACAAGCAGGCGGGAGGGGTAGAGGGAGAAGCAGACTGCCCACTGAGCAGGGAGCTGGATGCGGGACTGGATCCCAGGACACAGGGATCATGACCTGAGCCCAAGGCATACCTTTAACCAACTGAGCCACCCAGGCGCCCGCAAACGGATTTTTTCCCCTCATTTAATGATTCCCTAAGGTACAGCTTTGCATGTCAGTGTATATCTATTATTTAAGCCACCTTCAGTGGTCACATATTATTCCATCCTATAGATACACTGCCATTTATTTATAAAGGCCATTAAATGAGTTCTTAATACATTGCTATTTTAAATCGTGCTGACAAAAGCAAATTGTATGACATTTATCTCTATTTCCTAAAGCTATTTTAGTTTAAATAAAATTAATGGGTAAAGAGAATACATAGCCGAGACTACCCGAGCGACCGCGATCCCCGCGAGTTTGCTCCCTCGCCCCGAGAGTACACCTACCGCGATTACGGCCACTCCAGTGCCTGCGACGACTGCCCCTCGAGAGGCCAGGGCGACCGAGACAGCTACGCGGGGCGCGACCGCGACTACGCGGACCATCCGAGTGGAGGCTCCTATCGAGACCCCTTCGAGAGCTACGGGGACGCGCGACAGTTACGGCGGCGGCCAGAGCAACCGCTACTCGAGGGGCCGCGACCGGGTGGGCAGAGCCGAGCGCGCGCTCTCCCGGCCTTGGAGGGGGTGCCCTCCCGCGCGATTCTTACAGCCGCTCTGGCCGCAGGGTCCCCAGGGGCGGAGGCCGCCTGGGAAGCCGGTGGGAGAGAGGGGGAGGCCGCAGCAGATACTAAGTACTGACAGACTCGGGACCAAAATTCCGTTTTCAAGGAAACTAACGAAGAGTCTGTGCTCTGGTAAACTACCCAAGGACTAGTACAAGGAAGACTT
>NW_022593130.1:0-2396 GCF_004348235.1 Phoca vitulina
TTTGTTCTTTTGGTGTTGAGTTTGATGAGTTCTTTATAGATTTTGGATACTAGCCCTTTATCTGATATGTCATTTGCAAATATCTTCTCCCATTCTGTCGGTTGTCTTTTGGTTTTGTTGACTGTTTCCTTTGCTTTGCAAAAGCTTTTTATCTTGATGAAGTCCCAGTAGTTCATTTTTGCCCTTGCTTCCCTTGCCTTTGGCGATGTTTCTAGGAAGAAGTTGCTGCAGCTGAGGTCAAAGAGGTTGCTGCCTGTGTTCTCCTTTAGGATTTTGATGGACTCCTGTCTCACATTGAGGTCTTTCAACCATTTGGAGTCTATTTTTGCATGTGGTGTAAGGAAATGGTCCAGTTTCATTCTTCCGCATGTGGCTGTCCAATTTTCCCAACACCATTTGTTGAAGAGACTGTCTTTTTTCCATTGGACATTCTTTCCTGCTTTGTCAAAGATGAGTTGACCATAGAGTTGAGGGTCCATTTCTGAGCTCTCTATTCGGTTCCATTGATCTATGTGCCTGTTTTTGTGCCAGTACCATACTGTCTTGATGATGACAGCTTTGTAATAGAGCTGGAAGTCCGGAATTGTCATGCCATCAGCTTTGCTTTTCTTTTTCAACATTCCTCTGGCTATGCGGGGTCTTTTCTGGTTCCATACAAATTTTAGGATTATTTGTTCCATTTCTTTGAAAAAAGTGGATGGTATTTTGATGGGGATTGCATTGAATGTGTAGATTGCTCTAGGTAGCATTGACATCTTCACAGTATTTGTTCTTCCAATCCATGAGCATGGAACGTTTCTCCACTTCTTTGTGTCTTCCTCAATTTCTTTCATGAGTATTTTATAGTTTTCTGAGTATAGATCCTTTGCCTGTTTGGTTAGATTTATTCCTAGGTATCTTATGGTTTTAGGTGCAATTGTAAATGGGATCGACTCCTTAATTTCTCTTTCTTCTGTCTTGTTGTTGGTGTATAGGAATGCCAACTGACTTCTGTGCATTGATTTTATATCCTACCACTTTAGTGAATTCCTGTATGAGTTCTAGCAGTTTTGGGGTGGAGTCTTTTGGGTTTTCCACATAAAGTATCATATCATCTGCAAAGAGTGAGAGTTTGACTTCTTTGCTTATTTGGATGCCTTTTATTTCTTTTTGTTGTCTGATTGCTGTGGCTAGGACTTCCAATACTATGTTGAATAGCAGTGGTGATAGTGGACATCCCTGCTGCGTTCCTGACCTTAGGGGGAAAGCTCTCAGTTTTTCCCCATTGAGAATGATATTCGCTGTAGGTTTTTCATAGATGGCTTTTATGATATTGAGGTATGTACCCTCTATGCCTATACTCTGAAGAGTTTTGATCAAGAAAGGATGCTGTACTTTGTCAAATGCTTTTTCTGCATCATTTGAGAGGATCATATGATTCTTGTTCTTTCTTTTGTTAATGTATTGTATCACGTTGATTGATTTGTGGATGTTGAACCAACCTTGCAGCCCAGGGATAAATCCCACTTGGTTGTGGTGAATAATCCTTTTAATGTACTGTTGGATCCTATTGGCTAGTATTTTGGTGAGAATTTTTGCATCCATGTTCATCAGGGATATTGGTCTGTAATTCTCCTTTTGGATCGGGTCTTTGTCTGGTTTTGGGATCAAGGTAATGCTGGCCTCATAAAATGAGTTTGGAAGTTTTCCTTCCATTTCTATTTTTTGGAACAGTTTCAGAAGAATAGGTATTAATTCTTCTTGAAATGTTTGGTAGAATTCCCCTGGGAAGCCATCTGGCCCTGGGCTTTTGTTTTTTGGGAGATTTTTGATGACTGCTTCAATTTTCTTAGTGGGTATAGGTCTGTTCAGGTTTTCTATTTCTTCCTGGTTCAGTTTTGGTAATTGATACATCTCTAGGAATGCATCCATTTCTTCCAGGTTATCTAATTTGCTGGCATAGAGTTGCTCATAATATGTTCTTATAATTGTTTGTATTTCTTTGGTGTTGGTTGTGATCTCTCCTCTTTCATTCATGATTTTGTTGATTTGGGTCATTTCTCTTTTCTTTTTGATAAGTCTGGCCAGGGGTTTATCAATCTTGTTAATTCTTTCAAAGAACCAGCCCCTAGTTTTGTTGATCTGTTCTACTGTTCTTTTAGTTTCTATTTCATTGATTTCTGCTCTGATCTTTATTATTTCTCTTCTCCTGCTGGGTTTAGGCTTTATTTGCTGTTCTTTCTCCAGCTCCTTGAGGTGTAGAGTTAGGTTGTGTACTTGAGACCTTTCTTGTTTCTTGAGAAAGGCTTGTATTGCTATATACTTTCCTCTTAGGACTGCCTTTGCTGCATCCCAAAGATTTTGAATAGCTGTGTTTTCATTTTCATTGGTTTCCATGAATTTTTTTAATTCTTCTT
>NW_022593131.1:0-2396 GCF_004348235.1 Phoca vitulina
CCTTTCTTTTTTAAAGTTTGTTTGTTTGTGTATTTATTTATTTATGTTATTTCTACACCCATTGTGGGGCTTGAACTCATGAGCCCAAGGTCAAGAGTCGCATGTTCTTCCCACTGAGCCAGCCAGGCGCCCCTGGGGACAGTTTTTTCTGATATGCCATACCACGTAGCCTTAATGTATTCATCAGAGTACTTGCTAAAGCAGTGTAACACAGACAGTTGCTAAGATAATATAAACATGAAATGATTTGGGAATGTTGATTCAGCAAGAGTCCATTATTTCCACGTCAGCGGCTTTACCTTGCCTCTGATGGTCATGTAAATATTTATTACTCAGTCTAGGAGGTACTATTTGCCCTGTAGTCCATGAGGTTGTCCACTGAGTAGTATAGAGAGGAAGTAAGTTAAAATTATTATAAGTGGAAAAAAGTACTGGTACCTAGTGGAATTGGTAAAAGTTTTTTGAAGTATTGAGGATGTATTCTGGGCCTCATGCTCCCCATTTGCTGCCACTTTCAGTGGTATGAAGAACAATTTCAGTATAACTTGTGTAAGACACCACTTTCATTGGTCTGCCATCTGCCTAAAATATCAAATATTATTAGAACATAACCTACAGCAACAATAATGATGCTAATTGCAGACAGAATTCGGTGTGTGCCACCTACCCTTCTAAATAGTTCATGTATAGGGGCACCTGGGTGGCTCAGTTGTTAAGTGTCTGCCTTCGGCTCAGGTCATGATCCCAGGGTCCTGGGATCAAGTGCTGCATCGGGCTCTCTGCTCCGCGGGAAGCCTGCTTCTCCCTCTCCCACTCCCCCTGCTTGTGTTCCCTTTCTCGCTGTCTCTCTCTCTCTGTCAAATAAATACAATCTTTAAAAAATAAAAATAAAAATAAAATAGTTCATGTATATTTCCTAGATTAATCTTCCCAACATCCCAGTGTGGTAGATACTATTATTATCTTCATTTTACAGAGAAGAAACTGAGACATAGAAATTTTAAGTAATTTGTTCCAGGTCACACAGCTAATACCCAGTGAGTTGGGATTCAGACCCCAGGCATTCTGGTTCCTACGAAGATAATGTCTCTCATATTATTCCATGAAATATCTAGTTGTCACTGAAAGCAACATGTTAACTTTTATAATCACTGGAACGGCCATGGTCATTCACATATGTGAATATTTAAAACTATAATTGGTGTGGTACTTAGAATACAAAAATAGAAATGTTTACCATAAGGTAATTTCCTATCTTTCCCCCTTTGACCAATATATAAATTTGTAGGTTTAGCTGATAAAATATAATTTAAATACATTAAAAATGTGACATTTTAGTAACTAGAGAAGTCAGCAAACTTTTCTGTAAGGAGATTGTAAATATTTTATTTTATTTTAAGATTTTATTTATTTGAGAGAGAGAAGGAACAGTGGGGAAGGGCAGAGGAAGAGAGAGAGAGAGAGAGAGAGAAGCAGACTCCCTGTAAATATTTTAGGCTTCGTAGGCCATAGGTCTCTGTTGCAGCAGTTCAAATCTGCTGTAGCTATAAAGCAGTACGTAGAGGAGAGTGTGGCTGTGTCCACTAAAATTTTATTTACAAAAACAGCTGATGGTGGTTTTATACTAGATTGCCAGGAGTTAAAAGTATTTCTTTTTTTTCTTTTTTAGTTGCAAGAAGCACAAGATCGACATGCAGAGGCTGTAAGATGTATTGAGACGTCGAAAGATCACGTGCAAAAGTACAATTTAAAGCAGCACAGAAAATAACTTGAGTATTTAGAAAGCAGAGAAGCAGTGTAGGATGAGAAATATATCAGTTATGATAATAAGTACATCATTGTTAAGCTGGATAAAAATTTCAGCTTTGCGCTATTTGGAAATGCATAAATTTTGCATATTATCTTTAAATTTTGCACATTAACTATAAAACACAACCAGAAAAATGGCACAATTGCCAAATCTTCTACTTTTTAAATTTTTAAGAATTTATGTAAGACCTTCAGATGTTTGTTTAGAAATTATACAGTACTTTTAAAATTTATGTGTGAGAATAATTTTAAAATTTTCATTTTAGGCTTGAAGTTGAAAATGCCAAGTTAAAAGTTACAGTCAAAAAACAAGCGGGCAAAATTGAACAACTTCAGGAAAACCTGTTAAGTACAAGTTCGGTAAGTCAGTCTCTTAATTTCTGTCCTACTGAAAAGGAATTTTTATTTCTCTAGTTGTAGTATATAAGACTATTTTGGATAATATGAAAATTCTCACTGATAAAAATGTTTATTGTATTCATATGGTTGCTACTTGCTACTGGTAGTATAATTCCTCTTTATAGATGAAGTTGACTGAAATCATAAATTAATAATTTTTATAGTAAGATTGTAATAAAAAAGATTGT
>NW_022593132.1:0-2389 GCF_004348235.1 Phoca vitulina
TGTTTTGCCTAGAAGCAGGAGTATATTCTGCTTGTGGTCACAGGGTGTTTTTGACCTTGGTCTCTCTGCATCTTGGCTTTGACATATCATTGGAATCACAGGTGGTATCTAACAGGGCTATTTTTATACAGTGCTTCCTGCCTAAGTGGGCCTTGCTTATTTCAAAGAAATGCTCCAAGTGATCTGCTAAAGCCTAAACATTGTTCAGGAAAAATATATTACGGTTTAATAGAGAGTCTGTGACAAATATAAGACAGCTGCGAAGGCAGAAAAGAGAAAGGGTCTGACAACAGCTTTCAGACTGTTTTGCTTATCTATACCTCCAACTATTTTAAAACAGTAAATCCTTCTTCTGGACACACTTCTATCTGCCATTTGTCTTCTCCATAGGTGAGCTTTTTTAAACAAGAGGGCTCCTTTACAATCAACTAATATTTGTTCTTCCTTCTTCTACTTAGTGGCACAAACTCCAGAGATTCGTTATTTTAGAAAAGTTTTAATAAGTTTGTCAACAACAAAGGCATTGCCTAATCTCATTGCGGATGCATCAATGGCTGTACATGTGTGAAATTAAGTCGATTGAGTTGATTCCTGCCAGCCTACCTATTTTTATCTTTAGATGACTTTCTCCATCATACAACCCATTAATGGCTGCTATCAAGGGCTTACAGTAGTATATAAGACACTGGCCGTGTCCCTTTGATAGCTCTTCAAATGCTCTGGGCACCAGGATCAGAAAGTCAGATTTCATTGTTTACAAGATTTATCCCAAGCAAGTGAAATCTGAGTGAAAAAAAACCTTGTAATCTTGGTGGAAAGGAGGCTTTATGGTATCGCACCAAGAGCTGTTCCAGCACCTGCTTCAGAAGCACCTGTAAGTGTACAGTGTGCGTTAGAATCCAGAGTGATTCAGGACCGAAATAAAAGTGAAAAAACCAAAAATGTCAGTCCCTCAATCACCATCAAGAATTGGTTAACTGAGGAGTCCTTCTCAACTATCCTTTTGGATTGTTTGAAAACAAGTATATACTACTTTGCTGTTGTGTGAATAAAGGAGAAAGCACTAGGGGGAGGGAAAAAAAAAAAAAACATCTAAGAATCTCAGTTGTTGATAATACAGATGCACGTTTACATATTCAACTATGCAGCACACATATATTTAGCACCTACTGTCTTCCAGATGCTGAAGATACTATAGCGAGTAAGAGCATAGGTCTCAACTTCTGAGGAGTTTAGATTCTACTGAAAAAGAAAAACAGTAAAGAAGTAAACACTTAACTAAAGAAATGGAAATGATAAGATGCTATTAAAAAAGAAGACCTTGATATGATCAAGAGTAACCGAGGCCGAGGTGGGAAACACATCACTCGTAGCAACGCTGTGTCTGCAAGAGTAAGGAGCTCCTCCTAAGTCATGCTTTCTTCATTTCATGTGCATTTATGGAGCACCAACCATAACATGAAAACAAATAGGGAGCAGTTTTGGATTGCCGAAGAGGCCTTGATTAGCTTCAGGAAACTTCCTTTGACAAATGTTTCCATTCTTTGGTCGGGTGGGGTTGAAAATAGTCAGAAATTCCTTTAAAAACAGGCACACACAATCGGTTTGGCATGTCCAAGAAGAGTATGATCTGGTTCCTGACTTCTAGGAGTGAATCCAGCTATGTAAATGCATAATTGCAAGAAGAACTAGTGAGAGCCACACACAGGAGATTTGGGAAGAATTGAACGCTCTCAAAGATTACCACTCTGGAAGCGGGTTTTATGTGAACATGTTGTCACAACCAAGGACGCAATCTTGCCTATTTGTATAGTATTATAAACGCTCATTGCACACTGCTCATAATGAAATTATGCACATTAATATGGAAGGCTAATTTGTCTTTCCTAGCGTATCAGAGGTCTTTTATAGCATACCATAATCAACAGCATCATGAAGTGTTTGTTCATGTCCTCAGGGCGGTGAAGAGCAAATGGTCCAGACTTGAGAATCCTGATCTTTCTCCACAAGAAGTTGGTGGTGCAGGGTATCTGTGAATCAAGGTAGAGTCTTCTCTAAACACTTAGGGCAAGAGAATAAGTGAAATCCCACAATCCATGTATCAACTTATGGGAAAGTTGTATATCACACTAACAAATTTGACAAATATGCCTTCACTGTGATAAAATACGTGTACAGGTATGTTTTTATTTGACTCAAAGTCAACGAAGTATCAAACAACTGAACTTCATTGTTGTATGTTTGAGTGTTGTTTTGAAGAGCCAGTGATGTTTACATAAACAACTGTTTTATTGTGCAAAATGTTCCTCTGCAAATTTACACAGTTATTGTGTATGCTGCACTAATTCATAAAAATCTCTGAAATAAAAAATTAAAACCAAAAAGAAGC
>NW_022593133.1:0-2387 GCF_004348235.1 Phoca vitulina
TCATATGGTAGCTCTATTTTCAACTTTTTGAGGAACCTCCATACTGTTTTCCAGAGTGGCTGCACCAGCTTGCATTCCCACCAACAGTGTAGGAGGGTTCCCCTTTCTCCGCATCCCCGCCAACATCTGTCATTTCCTGACTTGTTAATTTTAGCCATTCTGACTGGTGTGAGGTGGTATCTCATTGAGGTTTTGATTTGGATTTCCCTGATGCCGAGCGATATTGAACACTTTTTCATGTGTCTGTTGGCCATTTGGATGTCTTCTTTGGAGAAATGTCTGTTCATGTCTTCTGCCCATTTCTTGATTGGATTCTTTGTTCTTTTGGTGTTGAGTTTGATGAGTTCTTTATAGATTTTGGATACTAGCCCTTTATCTGATATGTCATTTGCAAATATCTTCTCCCATTCTGTCAGTTGTCTTTTGGTTTTGTTGACTGTTTCCTTTGCTTTGCGAAAGCTTTTTATCTTGATGAAGTCCCAATAGTTCATTTTTGCCCTTGCTTCCCTTGCCTTTGGCGATGTTTCTAGGAAGAAGTTGCTGCGGCTGAGGTCGAAGAGGTTGCTGCCTGTGTTCTCCTTTAGGATTTTGATGGACTCCTGTCTCACATTGAGGTCTTTCAACCATTTGGAGTCTATTTTTGTGTGTGGTGTAAGGAAATGGTCCAGTTTCATTCTTCTGCATGTGGCTGTCCAATTTTCCCAACACCATTTGTTGAAGAGACTGTCTTTTTTCCATTGGACATTCTTTCCTGCTTTGTCAAAGATTAGTTGACCATAGAATTGAGGGTCCATTTCTGGGCTCTCTATTCTGTTCCATTGATCTATGTGTCTGTTTTTGTGCCAGTACCATACTGTCTTGATGATGACAGCTTTGTAATAGAGCTGGAAGTCCGGAATTGTGATGCCACCAGCTTTGCTTTTCTTTTTCAACATTCTTCTGTCTATTCAGGGTCTTTTCTGGTTCCATACAAATTTTAGGATTATTTGTTCCATTTCTTTGAAAAAAGTGGATGGTATTTTGATGGGGATTGCATTGAATGTGTAGATTGCTCTAGGTAGCATTGACATCTTCACAATATTTGTTCTTCCAATCCATGAGCATAGAACGTTTTTCCATTTCTTTGTGTCTTCCTCAGTTTCTTTCATGAGTATTTTATAGTTTTCTGAGTACAGATTCTTTGCCTCTTTGATTAGATTTATTCCTAGGTATCTTATGGTTTTGGGTGCAATTGTAAATGGGATCGACTCCTTAATTTATCTTTCTTCTGTCTTGTTGTTGGTGTATAGGAATGCCACTGACTTCTGTGCATTGATTTTATATCCTGCCACTTTACTGAATTCCTGTATGAGTTCTAGCAGTTTTGGGGTGGAGTCTTTTGGGTTTTCCACATAAAGTATGATATCGTCTGCAAAGAGTGAGAGTTTGACTTCTTCTTTGCTGATTTGGATGCCTTTGATTTCTTTTTGTTGTCTGATTGCTGTGGCTAGGACTTCTAATACTATGTTGAATAACAGTGGATATAGTGGACATCCCTGCCGTGTTCCTGACCTTAGGGGGAAAGCTCTCAGTTTTTCCCCATTGAGAATGATATTCGCTGTCGGTTTTTCATAGATGGCTTTTATGATATTGAGGTATGTACCCTCTATGCCTATACTCTGAAGAGTTTTGATCAAGAAAGGATGCTGTACTTTGTCAAATGCTTTTTCTGCATCTATTGAGAGGACCATATGATTCTTGTTCTTTCTTTTGGTAATGTATTGTATCACGTTGATTGATTTGCGGATGTTGAACTGACCTTGCAGCCCAGGGATAAATCCCACTTGGTCATGGTGAATAATCCTTTTAATGTACTGTTGGCTTCTATTGGCTAGTATTTTGGTGAGAATTTTTGCATCCATGTTCATCAGGGATATTGGTCTGTAATTCTCCTTTTTGATGGGGTCTTTGTCTGGTTTTGGGATCAAGGTAATGGTGGCCTCATAAAATGAGTTTGGAAGTTTTCCTTCCATTTCTATTTTTTGGAACAGTTTCAGAAGAATAGGTATTAATTCTTCTTGAAATGTTTGGTAGAATTCCCCTGGGAAGCCATCTGGCCCTGGGCTTTTGTGTTTTGGGAGATTTTTGATGACTGCTTCAATTTCCTTAGTGGTTATAGGTCTTTTCAGGTTTTCTGTTTCTTCCTGGTTCAGTTTTGGTAGTTGATACATCTCTAGGAATGCATCCATTACTTCCAGGTTATCTAATTTGCTGGCATAGAGTTGCTCATAATATGTTCTTATAATTGTTTGTATTTCTTTGGTGTTGGTTGTGATCTCTCCTCTTTCATTCATGATTTTGTTGATTTGGGTCATTTCTCTTTTCTTTTTGATAAGTCTGGCCAGGGG
>NW_022593134.1:0-2385 GCF_004348235.1 Phoca vitulina
TTGAAAGGGGTCCTCTAAGCAAAGAGAGAGCCTAAAAGCAACATAGACCAGAAAGGAACACAAACAATATACAGTAACAGTCACTTTACAGGCAATACAATGGCACTGAACTCCTATCTTTCAATAGTTACCCTGAATGTAAATGGGCTAAATGCCCCAATCAAAAGACACAGGCTATCAGATTGGATTAAAAAACAAGACCCATCGATATGCTGTCTGCAAGAGACTCATTTTAGACCCAAAGACACCCCCAGATTGAAAGTGAGGGGGTGGAAAACCATTTACCATGCTAATGGACACCAAAAGAAAGCTGGGGTGGCAATCCTTATATCAGACAAATTAGATTTTAAACCAAAGACTGTAATAAGAGATGAGGAAGGACACTATATCATACTTAAAGGGTCTATCCAACAAGAAGATCTAACAATTGTAAATATCTATGCCCCTAACATGGGAGCAGCCAATTATATAAGGCAATTAATAACAAAAGCAAAGAAACACATCGACAACAATACAATAATAGTGGGGGACTTTAACACCCCCCTCACTGAAATGGACAGATCGTCTAAGCAAAAGATCAACAAGGAAATAAAGACTTTAAATGACACACTGGACCAAATGGACTTCACAGACATATTCAGAACATTCCATCCCAAAGCAACGGAATACACATTCTTCTCTAGTGCCCATGGAACATTCTCCAGAATAGATCACATCCTAGGTCATAAATCAGGTCTCAACCGGTACCAGAAGATTGGGATCATCCCCTGCCTATTTTCAGACCACAATGCTTTGAAACTAGAACTCAATCACAAGAGGAAAGTCAGAAAGAACTCAAATACATGGAGGCTAAAGAGCATCCTACTGAAGAATGAATGGGTCAACCAGGAAATTAAAGAAGAATTAAAAAAATTCATGGAAACCAATGAAAATGAAAACACAACTATTCAAAATCTTTGGGATACAGCAAAGGCAGTCCTAAGAGGAAAGTATATAGCAATACAAGCCTTTCTCAAGAAACAAGAAAGGTCTCAAGTACACAACCTAACCCTACACCTAAAGGAGCTGGAGAAAGAACAGCAAATAAAGCCTAAACCCAGCAGGAGAAGAGAAATAATAAAGATCAGAGCAGAAATCAATGAAATAGAAACCAAAAGAACAGTAGAACAGATCAACAAAACTAGGAGCTGGTTCTTTGAAAGAATTAACAAGATTGATAAGCCCCTGGCCAGACTTATCAAAAAGAAAAGAGAAATGACCCAAATCAACAAAATCATGAATGAAAGAGGAGACATCACAACCAACACCAAAGAAATACAAACAATTATAAGAACATATTATGAGCAACTCTATGCCAACAAATTAGATAACCTGGAAGTAATGGATGCATTCCTAGAGATGTATCAACTACCAAAACTGAACCAGGAAGAAATAGAACACCTGAACAGACCTATAACCACTAAGGAAATAGAAGCAGTCATCAAAAATCTCCCAAAACACAAAAGCCCAGGGCCAGATGGCTTCCCAGGGGAATTCTACCAAACATTTCAAGAAGAATTAATACCTATCCTTCTGAAACTGTTCCAAAAAATAGAAATGGAAGGAAAACTTCCAAACTCATTTTATGAGGCCAGCATTACCTTGATCCCAAAACCAGACAAAGACCCCATCAAAAAGGAGAATTACAGACCAATATCCCTGATGAACATGGATGCAAAAATTCTCACCAAAATACTAGCCAATAGGATCCAACAGTACATTAAAAGGATTATTCACCACGACCAAGTCGGATTTATCCCTGGGCTGCAAGGTTGGTTCAACATCCGCAAATCAATCAACGTGATACAATACATTAACAAAAGAAAAAACAAGAATCACATGATCCTCTCAATAGATGCAGAAAAAGCATTTGACAAAGTACAGCATCCTTTCTTGATCAAAACTCTTCAGAGTATAGGGATAGAGGGTACATACCTCAATATCATAAAAGCCATCTATGAAAAACCTACAGCGAATATCATTCTCAATGGGGAAAAACTGAGAGCTTTCCCCCTAAGGTCAGGAACGCGGCAGGGATGTCCACTATCACCACTGCTATTCAACATAGTACTGGAAGTCCTAGCCACAGCAATCAGACAACAAAAAGAAATCAAAGGCATCCAAATTGGCAAAGAAGAAGTCAAACTCTCACTCTTTGCAGATGATATGATACTTTATGTGGAAAATCCCAAAGACTCCACCCCAAAACTGCTAGAACTCATACAGGAATTCAGTCAAGTGGCAGGATATAAAATCAATGCACAGAAGTCAGTGGCATTCCTATACAC
This sequence comes from Phoca vitulina, assembly GCF_004348235.1. Lineage (NCBI taxonomy): Eukaryota > Metazoa > Chordata > Mammalia > Carnivora > Phocidae > Phoca > Phoca vitulina. Next base: position 2,328 of record NW_022593134.1, read on the forward strand.
CAACAACAAGTCAGAAGAAAGAGAAATTAAGGAGTCGATCCCATTTACAATTGCACCC
>NW_022593135.1:0-2385 GCF_004348235.1 Phoca vitulina
CTCTGTGGATAAGTCTGTTGCCAATCTAATGTTTCTACCATTGTAGGTTACATATCTCTTCTCCCGAGCTGCTTTCAGGATTTTCTCTTTGTCTCTGAGACTCGTAAGTTTTACTATTAGATGTCAGGGTGTTGACCTATTTTTATTGATTTTGAGAGGGGTTCTCTGTGCTTCCTGGATTTTGATGCCTGTTTCCTTCCCCAAATTAGGGAAGTTCTCTGCTATAATTTGCTCCATTATACCTTCTGCCCCTCTCTCTCTTTCTTCTTCTTCTGGGATCCCAATTATTCTAATGTTGTTTCGTCTTATGGTATCGTTTATCTCTCGAATTCTGCCCTCGTGATCCAGTAGTTGTTTATCTCTCTTTTTCTCAGCTTCTTTATTTTCCATCATTTGGTCTTCTATCTCACTGATTCTTTCTTCTGCCTCATTTATCCTAGCAGTTAGCGCCCCCATATTTGATTGCACCTCATTAATAGCCTTTTGATTTCTACTTGGTTAGATTTTAGTTCTTTTACTTCTCCAGAAAGGGTTTCTCTAATAACTTCCATGCTTTTTTCAAGCCCAGCTAGTATCTTTAAAGTGATGATTATGAACTCTAGATCTACGTACTAATGTCCGTATTGAGTAAGTCCCTGGCCGTCGGTACTACCTCTTGTTCTTTTTGTTGAGGTGATTTTTTCGTCTTGTCATTTTGTGCAGAGGAGAATAGATTAATGAGAGAACAAAATGCTAGCAGGGTAACAACGTCCCCAGAAAATATACTCTAAACAAATCAGAAAAGACCTGAAGCAGTGGGAAAAGAAAGGGAAAGAGAGAAAAAAGAAAAAGAAAGAAAAAAAAAAGAAAAAGATAAAGATAAGAACAAACAAAAGCAGAACAAAACAAAACAAAACAAAAACAGAATGTGATCAAATATGATCAGGCTGGTTTATAGATCAGTGCCACACACTAGATTTTGGGTGTATTTTGGTCTGTTAAAAGAAAGTCCCTCCCAAAATTTTAAAGAAAGAAAAACTTATATATGTACAAAAATAAGGGCTGATATGATGAAGGGATGGAATATGACTGTAAAGATGGAAATTATAAAAAATTTTATAAAAGGATTTGATAAGTTGTTTGAAAAAAGAAAAGAGGATTAAAAAAAAAAGAAAGAAAAAAGGGAGAGAATGTGATCAGGCAGGGGAGTAGAAGAAAACCATACACTAGAGATTTAGAGTATATTTTGATCTGTTAGAAGAAACTATCTCAAGATTTTAAAGAGAGAACAACTTATATATATATGCCAAAAATACGGGTAACTACTATGAAGGGATAGAATATGACTTTAAAAATGAAAAATAAAAATTTTTTTTTTTAAAAAGGGATTGATAAGATGTTGGTTGAAAAAGGAAAAAAAAATTCAAAAAAAAAGAAAAAAGGAAAAAAGAAAAAAAGACAGTTAAAAAAAATAATTAACTTTGAAAGACTAAAGAATCATGGTAAAAAAGCCATGAATTCTATGTGCAGTATTCCCCTAGCGCTGGAGTTCTACCGTTCTCGCTGATCTTCTGGGGGAGGGGCCTGTTGCCGTGGTTCCCAAATGTCTTTGCCGGAGGCGGAATTGCCCCGCCCTTGCCGGTCCGGGCTAAGTAATCTGCTCGGGTTTGCTCTCGGGAGCTTTTGTTCCCTGCAAGCTTTCCGTACAGCTTTGGAGGCGGAGAGTGAAAATGGCGGCCTCCCAGTCTCCGCCCCGGAGGAGCCGAGAACTCGGGGTCCCGCTCCTCAGCGAGCCCCCAGAGAAAAGCAGTCAGTCACTCCCGTCTCCCCGGTCTCCGGCCACACTCCGTGCTCACCCGGCCTGTGACCGCGCGTTTCTATCTCTGGCATCCGACCCCGGGTGGAGTCTCCAAACCCAGCAGATCCCCGCGGTGCACTCCCGCGCCGCTCCTCATGGGGGAAGAAGGGGAGTCTCCCCGGATCTGCCGCTTGTTGGGTCCCTGCTGGAGGAGCAGTGGCCCGACTCTGCCGCGGATCACGGTTTATAGCAACCCCGAGCTGAGAGCCCGCGCCTGGGCTCCGTCTCTGCAGCCGGCTTCCCTGCTCCGATACCTGGGAGCTCTGCCGCACTCAGGCACCCCCGGTCTTTCTGTGACCCCGAGGGTCCTGAGACCACACTGTCCCACGAGGGTTCCACCCCCCACTTCGCCACCAGAGTGACGTCCCTCAGCGGAGCAGACTTCTAAAAGTTCCGGTTTTGTGCTCCGCGGCTCTATCACTTGCCAGAAGCGGCCGACGGAGGCCCCTCCCCCGCCGTCTATCCTCCCGAATATCGCCTCGGATTCACTTCTCCGCACGTCCTACCTTCCAGAAAGTGGTCGCTTTTCTGTTCAGAGAGTTGTTGCT
>NW_022593136.1:0-2383 GCF_004348235.1 Phoca vitulina
CCTTCATGTTCATCCATTTATTCAACTAACCAACCACCCATCCATCCACTAACCCCCATAACCATCATTTTATATCCACACACCAAACCACCCATCCGCACATCAGGTACTCCTCTCACACACCCTCACATCCATCCATCATCCATCCATCCATCCATCCATCCATCCATCCACCCATCCTTCCATCCATCCACTATCCTCCCAGTTGTCTATATATTCATCCAACCACACAACCATCCATCCATCCACTCACTCACTCAACCATCCACCCATCCATTCACTCACCTCCCATCCATCCATATATCTACCTGCTTACATACCTAACCACACATTCACCCATCCATCCATCCATTTACCCTCCCATCCATCCATATATCCACCTACTTACCCACTCATTCACGCCTACACACATACATCTATCCACTTGCCATTTGATCTATCCATGTCTGTTTATCTTTCTATCCATCTACCCATCCAACCATCCATCCATCCATCCATTTACATATCCATCCATTCATTAACTAATTGTTGACAGCAGAGAAAGCAGGTGACCCCCAGAAAAAAGCCTCCCAGGTGTTTTGGAGCCAGCCCTATCCATACTCAGGCCACATCCCAGATAGCTGTCATTCCACCCCTGCTGCCTCTGCCAGAACAGCCACTTGCTTTTCCTGATGTGACCTCCCAACAGGATGGGGAGTGGGGGAGGAACAGGGAGTCTGGGAGAAGTGGCTGGCAGAAAGTAAGAGGGAGGGAGGAGCATGGGTGCCAGGTGAGTGGCACCTGGAGCTCAGCCCGAAGGCAGCTATGCACAGCTCTGGAGCCTCACAGCACTAGGAAGTCCCCCACAGAGGGGCCCCATCAGAGCCATGTCCATCATTCAGCAGATCCTCTTGAGAGAGGGTGTGGCAGGTAGGAGGGGCTGACTGCAGCCAGCGTGGGTGGGGAGGGAAGTGTGGGGAGAGCAGTGGAACCAGGCAGGGCCAGGCAACTTCTGAGCCTCCCTGGTCAGAGCAGAGTCCCCGGGCTGGCCTTAGGATGCTTCTCCAGTCAGGCCCGATGCCCCTTGCTAGACAGCTCTTGCTGAGCCAGCCCCACCTCGCCTTCCATGTGTGCATCCCATCACGACCTCATCCTCAGCCACGACCCCACCCGGCATGTCTCGCAGTACAGTGCATGGGCTGCCAACCAACCCCCTACCCCCGTCTGTCTCTGCTGCTTCTCGCTGAGTGAGGACTGGGTGTTCCTTATGGGTCCCTGAAATCCCCTCCAGGGTAAACTGATAGTCCAGCACCTGACCCCTGGTCACAGAGAGAAACTATGGAAATGGAGGGCAGTGGGCTCAGAGGAGGCTTGGTGTGCAGGAGGCACCTAGAGCCAGGCCTGAGGACTGGAAGGGCCAGAGAATCCATGGGTTCAGACGAGGGGATACTTGTTCCATGGAAGGAGCCTCCTGTGCAGAGGCCCAAGGAGGAGGCCACCATGTGCAGAGACCACCCCAGGGAGGGTGGGTGGAGGGGAGATTCTTTCTTACATAACAGCATTATGGCTAGGATTCACTGACCATGCAGCTCAGCCATGGAAATGGTCCCCATCTGTGGTGTTAGGACACTCACAGCCCGTGTGAGCATCCCTACATTCATGGCCCCTCTGACCCTTCTCTGTCTGTCTGGATTTGTCTAAATTGGACGTTTCATACCAGGGCATAAACTCGATGCAGCCCTGTGGGACTGGCTCCCTCCCCCGAGCATCGTGTGTCCAAGGTCCGTCCACAGTGCCACGGGCATGAGCGCCGCATCCCTCCTCAGGCTCAGTGTTATTCCCACAACAAATGGAGCACGTTTGACTCCTCCAGTCCCTAGCTGACGGCACCTGGGGGAGCTGATGAAGGGAAGCGGGGGCGGGCAGCCTGCAGGCAGAAGGGAAAGGGCTTGGGGCCGGACTAATGACCACGATCTTTTCTGGCCTCTTCAGAGGGGCCAGAGGGGCCCTTCTCAGATGCTTCCCCCACCACTTTCCTGTCCATGCCCACCACCATCGCACAGAAATCCCCCAGTTGGGTGTGGAAGGGACATTTCTTCATGTTCTGCTCCTGGCAGCGCCACGCCCCGATCCCAGTACACGGCTGTGCCTTTGCTTAGACCACACACAGAGGTACAATCCATACTCATGTCTACACCATCCACGTGTCTACAGGGCTCTGAGTCCCTGCCCACCCTTCCCCCATCCCCTGTCCCACCGCAGTATCTGAACAGAATGGAATGAGCCCAGATCATGCTGTCGGAACAGAACCTGAGTCCTGCTTTGGGCCCTTCCCAGACATGTGATCCTGTGCCAGTGATCAGGGCCCCCAGCCTCGCGGGGCTCGTTAGCAAAGTGGGTTCAT
>NW_022593137.1:0-2380 GCF_004348235.1 Phoca vitulina
TTGGCCTACCGTTTGCTGTCTCCTTATTTATTTCATTTCTGCTAACATATGGTTTTCTATTATAGCTTCCTAAATGGGATCTTCTAGGTGTGTATGTTTTGGTATGCTGTTTCTGGAAAATGTCACTGCTTAAAGAAGATTTGTTTCTGCTTTCTATTCTATTCCATTGGTCTTGTCTAGTTCTATGCTAATGCCTGGGATCCTTAATGACTAGAGATTTAGAACAGGTCCTGATATTTTATAGGACAAGTCAACGCACCTTGTTATTTATAAGAATTTATTTAATTTTTGGTCTTTGCACTTCCATATAAATTTTAGGGTTAACGTGTCAAATTCTACAATTGCATTGAATCTGTACATCAGGTTGTAGAGATTTACATCTAGGCTATCAAGATATACCTATTTTTTTATAAACATAAAATGTCTCCATTTTGAAGGTTTTTTTTAATGCTTACAATGTTGTGATTTTCTTCATAAAGCTCATTCATTTTGTTAATTTTAAATGTTTCATATTTTTATGCTATTTTAATTGCTGTCTTTTTAAAGATATTTTTAAACTGTTGTTAGAGAAGTGTAATAAATTTTTGTGTATTGAATTTTGCATCCCAAAACCTACCTACATTGTCATAATGATTAGCTTTTTATTTCCTACTTGCAAAGTCAAAGTATGTGTGAATAATAATAGCCTAAATTTTCTTGCTTTCCAATTTGTAATGCTATTTTTCTTTTTTGTCTTGCTGCACTGGAATGATACTGACCTCTAGAATGATACTGAATAGACATGATGAGAGTGGGTATTTTTCATTTGTTCCCGATTTTAAAGGGAATGTTTACTTGTTTCTGTGGTCAGTCAGCATGCCTGTGCCTGCCTCTTTTTCTCTCTCAATATCATTTATCAAGTTAAAGTATTTTTCTTCTTTTCATAATTTGCTAAATATTTTTTTTCATGCTCCATAAAATTCTTTCAGTTTCCGCCTACTGCCCAATTCTGAAGCCACTTCTACATTTTTAGTTATATGTTACAATAGCACCCTACTTCCAGGTAACAAAATCTTTATTACTTTTGTATTTGCTGCTCAATTGATTGCTTTATTGGTTGCTTTACAGTAAAGTGCTTACAGTCTGGTTTTAAGTTATTGCAGTTTATATTCAAGTAATATGAAATCACTTAAGGACCAGGGCGCCTGCGTGGCTCGGTCAGTTAAGTGTCCGACTCTTGATTTTGGCTTCCATCATGATCTCAGGGTTGTGAAATCGAGCCCCTCCTTGGACTCTGTGCTCAGCATAGAGTCTGCTTGAGATCTCTCTCTCTCTCTCTCTCCCTCTCCCCCTCTCCCTCTGCCCCTACACACGCTCTCTATCTCTGTCTAAAATAAATAAATAAAACCTAAAAAAAATGAAATCACTTAACCTTAAGATAATATATTTTTATTTGTCCTTTTCCAGCCTTTGTGCTATTATTTTCATACATTTTACAACCTATGATATAAACTGCACAACACATTGCTATTAGTTTAGCTGTAAACTATTACCTTTTAAAGAGATTTAAATAATAAGAAAAGCAGTCATATTTTATATTTATTTACTCATTTAATTATTATTTCTGTTGGTCTTTAATTTGTATATTTTCTTTTTTCTGTCTAGTATCATTTTTCTTATGCTTGAAGGATTCTTCATAATTTTTTTTTTGTTCAGGTCAACAGCTGATGTATTTTTCAGCTCTTTGATTTCTGACAAAAATTTTTTTCTTTTGCCTTCAGTTTGGAAAGATATTTTCTCTGAATAAAGAATTCTAGGTTTGACTGTTTCTTTTCTTCTAGTATTTAAAGGTATTTTTCCTTTGTCTCTGAAAAGAAGTCTGCTGTCCATTTTATCCTTGTATATAATCTACTTTCCTCCTCTGTCTGCTTTTAAGATTTTATCCTTATCACTGCTTTTAATAATTTTGTTATGATATGTCTTGGAGGTAGTTTTCCTTTTATTATTGTGGGTTTGTGGCTATAGAGTTCTTGTCAAATTTGAAAATAAAATTTGGCCATTGTTCAGAAGACATGAACAGACATTTTTCCAAAGAAGACATCCAAATGGCCAACAGACACATGAAAAAGTGCTCAACATCGCTCAGCATCAGGGAAATCCAAATCAAAACCTCAATGAGATACCACCTCACACCAGTCAGAATGGCTAAAATTAACAAGTCAGGAAATGACAGATGTTGGTGGGGATGCGGAGAAAGGGGAACCCTGCTGCACTGCTGGTGGGAATGCAAGCTGGTGCAGCCACTCTGGCAAACAGTATGGAGGTTCCTCAAAAAGTTGAAAATAGAGCTACCATACGATCCAGCAATTGCACTACTGGGTATTTACCCCAAAGATACAAA
>NW_022593138.1:0-2380 GCF_004348235.1 Phoca vitulina
GCAGACTCCCTGCCGAGCAGGGAGCCCGATGTGGGACTCGATCCAGGGACTCCACGATCATGACCTGAGCCGAAGGCAGTCGCTTAACCAACTGAGCCACCCAGGAGCCCGGTTAAGAGTCTCTTAAGGTTTACCTCCCTCTCTGTTTTTATCTTATTTTATTTTTCCTTCCCTTCCCCTATGTTCATCTGTTTTGTTTCTTAAATTCTGCATATGAGTGAAATCATATGGTATTTGTCTTTCTCTCACTTATTTTGCTTAGCATAATACCCTCCAGTTCCATCCAAATAAGGTAATTTATATTACAAAAGTAATATGTCATAATTAATGAAAATTTCAAAAAAGATATGCATAAAGAAGAAAACAAAAATTACCATAATCCTATTTCCCCAAGATAACCAACTACTGTTAACATATTTTTGTTTCCCTTCCTGATTTTCCAAAGTTATAAAGATTTAGAAAAAATGAAATAATACTGAACATACTATTTGGTATGTACTATTGAGTGAGGGTAAAAGTACTACTGTCTAATATTCTGGCTCCAAAAGTCCTTTGATTCCATTTGGAACTATAATCTATTGGTCTTACTGCCTTTTACTGTCCCAAATATTACCTTTTGAAAAGACTAACAAAACAAAGTTAATTTTATTTCAGAATCCATATGCATCCCCATCTACATTTCAGTATATTTAATTATTTTGGAAAATATTTTTTGCCTATAATATGTATATAATACTACTAAAAATTTTTTTTAATTAACATATGCTGGATTATTTGTTTCAGGGGTACAGGTCTGTGATTCATCAGTCTTACACAATTCACAGCGCTCACCATAGTACATACCCTCCCCAATGTCCATCACCCAGCCACCCCATCCCTCCCACCCCCCTCCACTCCAGCAAACCTCAGTTTATTTCCTGAGATTAAGAGTCTCTTATGGTTTGTCTCTCTCACTGGTTTTGTTTTGTTTCATTTTTCCCTCCCTTCCCCTATGATCCTCTGTCTTGTTTCTCTAATTCCTCATATCAGTGAGACCATATGATACTTGTCTTTCTCTGATTGACTTATTTCACTTAGCATAATACCCTCTAGTTCCATCCATGTCATTGCAAATGGCAAGATTTCAATTTTTGATGGCTGCATAATATTCCATTGTATATATATACACCACATCTTCTTTATCCATCCGTCTGTTCATGGACACCTAGGCTCTTTCCCTAGTTCGGCTATTGTGGACATTGCTCCTATAAAGATTGGGGTGCATGTGCCCCTTTGGATCACTACATTTGTATCTTTGGGGTAAATACCCAGTAGTGCAATTGCTGGTTTGTAGGGTAGCTCTCTTTTCAACTTTTTGAGGAACCTCCATACTGTTTTCCAGAGTGGCTGCACCAGCTTGCATTCCCACCAACAGTGTAGAAGGGTGCCCCTTTCTCTGCATCCTTGCCAACATCTGTCGTTTCCAGACTTGTTAATTTTAGCCATTCTGACTGGTGTGAGGTGGTATCTCATTGAGGTTTTGATTTGGATTTCCCTGATGCCAAGTGATGTTGAGCCCTTTTTCATGGGTCTGTTGGCCATTTGGATGTCCTTTTTTGGAAAAATGTCTGTTCATGTCTTCTGCCCATTTCTTGATTGGATTCTTTGTCGTTTGGGTGTTGAGTTTGATAAGTTCTTTATAGATTTTGGATACTAGCCCTTTATCTGATATGTCATTTGCAAATATCTTCTCCCATTCTGTCGGTTGTCTTTTGGTTTTGTTGACTGTTTCTTTTGCTGTGCAAAAGCTTTTTATCTTGATGAAGTCCCAATAGTTCACTTTTGCCCTTGTTTCCCTTGCCTTTGGCGATGTTTCTAGGAAGAAGTTGCTGTGGCTGAGGTCAAAGAGGATGTTGCCTGCGTTCTCAAGAATTTTATATTTTTATTTTAATTTAATTTTATTATGTTAGTCACCATACATCATTAGTTTTTGATGTAGTAATCCACGATTCATTGTTTTCATATAATACCCAGTGCTCCATGCAGTACGTGCCTTCCTTAATACCCATCACCAGGCTAACCCATCCCCCCAACCCCCTCCCCTCTAAAATCCTGAGTTTGTTTCTCAGAGTCCATAGTCTCTCATGGTTCGTCCCTCCCTCCAATTTCCCTCCCTTCATTTTCCCCTTCCTTCTCCTAATGTCCTCCATGTTATTCCTTATGTTCCACAAATAAGTGAAACCATATGATAATTGACTTTTTCTGCTTGACTTATTTCACTTAGCATAATCTCCTCCAGTCCCATCCATGCTGATGTAAAAGTTGGGTATTCATCCTTTCTGATGGCTGAGTAGTATTCCTTTGTATGTATGGACCACATCTTCTTTATCCATTCATCTGT
>NW_022593139.1:0-2379 GCF_004348235.1 Phoca vitulina
AATATTGAAAGGGGTCCTCTAAGCAAAGAGAGAGCCTAAAAGCAACAAAGACCAAAACGACACAGACAATATACAGTAACAGTCACCTGACAGGCAATACAATGGTAATAAATTCATACCTTTCAATAGTTACCCTGAATGTCAATGGGCTAAATGCCACAATCAAAAGACACAGGCTATCAGATTGGATAAAAAAACAAGGCCCATCGATATGCTGTCTGCAAGAGACTCATTTTAGAACCAAAGACACCCCCAGATTGAAAGTGAGGGGGTGGAAAACTATTTACCATGCTAATGGACACCAAAAGAAAGCTGGGGTGGCAATCCTTATATCAGACAAATTAGATTAAAAACCAAAGACTGTAATAGGAGATGAGGAAGGACACTCTATCCTACTTAAAGGGTCTATCCAAAAAGAAGATCTAACAATTGTAAATATCTATGCCCCTAACATGGGAGCAGCCAATTATATAAGCCAATTAATAACAAAAGCAAAGAAATACACTGACAAAAATTCAATAATAGTGGGAGACTTTAACACCCCCCTCACTGAAATGGACAGATCATCTAAGCAAAAGATCAACAAGGAAATAAAGACTTTAAATGACACACTGGACCAAATGGACTTCACAGATCTATTCAGAACATTCCATCCCAAAGCAACAGAATACACATTCTTCTCTAGTGCCCATGGAACATTTTCCAGAATAGATCACATCCTAGGTCACAAATCAGGTCTCAACTGGCACCAAAAGATTGGGATCATTCCCTGCATATTTTCAGACCACAATGCTTTGAAACTAGAACTCAATCACAGGAGGAAAGTCAGAAAGAACTCAAATACATAGAGGCTAAAGAACATCCTACAAAAGAATGAATGGGTCAACCAGGAAATTAAAGAAGAATTAAAAAAAATCATGGAAACTAATGAAAATGAAAACACAAGTGTTCGAAATATTTGGAATACAGCAAAGGCAGTCCTAAGAGGAAAGTATATAGCAATAGAAGCCTTTCTCAAGAAACAAGAAAGGTCTCAAATACACAACCTAACCCTACACCAAAAGGAGCTGGAGAAAGAACAGCAAATAAAGCCTAAACCCAGCAAGAGAAGAGAAATAATAAAGATCAGAGCAGAAATTAATGAAATAGAAACCAAAAGAACAGTAGAACAGATCAACGAAACTAGGAGCGGGTTCCTTGAGAGAATTAACAAGATTGATAAACCCCTAGCCAGACTTATCAAAAAGAAAAGAGAAATGACCCAAATAAACAAATCATGAATGAAAGAGGAGAGATCACAACCGACACCAAAGAAAAACAAACAATTAAAAAACATACTATGAGCAACTATATGCCAGCAAATTAGATATTCTTGAAGAAATGGCTGCATTCCTAAAGATGTATCAAATACCAAAACTGAACCAAGAAGAAATAGAAAACCTGAACAGACCTATAACCACTAAGGAAATTGAATCAGTAATCATAAATCTCCCAACAAACAAAACCCAGGGCCAGATGGCTTCCCAGGGGAATTCTACCAAACATTTCAAGAAGAATTAATACCTATTCTTTTGAAACTCTTCCAAAAACTAGAAATGGAAGGAAAACTTCCAAACTCATTTTATGAGGCCAGCATTACCTTGATCCCCAAACCAAAGACCCCATCCAAAAGGAGAATTACAGACCAATATCCTTGATGAACATGGATGCAAAAATTCTCACCAAAATACTAGCCAATAGGATCCAAGAGTACATTAAAAGGATTATTCACCACAACCAAGTAGTATTTATCCCTGGGCTGCAAGGTTGGTTCAACATCCGCAAATCAATCAATGTGATACAATACATTAATAAAATAAAGAAAAAGAACCATATGATCCTATCAATAGATGCAGAAAAAGCATTTGAAAAGTACAGCATTCTTTCTTGATCAAAACTCTTCAGAGTATAGGAATAGAGGGTACATACGTCAATATCATAAAAGCCACCTATGAAAAACCCACAGCGAATATCATTTTCAATGGGGAAAAACTGAGAGCTTTCCCCCTAAGGTCAGGAACGCGGCAGGGATGTCCACTATCACCACTGCTATTCAACATAGTATTAGAAGTCCTAGCCACAGCAATCAGACAACAAAAAGAAATAAAACGCATCCAAATCGGCAAAGAAGAAGTCAAACTCTCACTCTTTGCAGATGATATGATACTTTATGTGGAAAACCCAAAAGACTCCACCCCAAAACTGCTAGAACTCATACAGGAATTCAGTCAAGTGGCAGGATAGAAAATCAATGCACAGAAGTCAGTGGCATTGCTATACACCAACAACAAGACAGAAGAAAGAGAAATTAAGGAGTCGATCCCATTTACAATTGCACCC
>NW_022593140.1:0-493 GCF_004348235.1 Phoca vitulina
TTGGGTGTTGAGTTTCAGAAGTTCTTTATAGATTTTGGATACTAGCCCTTTATCTGATATGCCATTTGCAAATATCTTCTCCCATTCTGTCGGTTGTCTTTTGGTTTTGTTGACTGTTTCTTTTGCTGTGCAAAAGCTTTTTATGTTGATGAGGTCCCAATAGTTCATTTTTGCCCTTGCTTCCCTTGCCTTTGGTGATGTTTCTAGGAAGAAGTTGCTGCGGCTGAGGTCGAAGAGGTTGCTGCCTGTGTTCTCCTCTAGGATGTTGATGGACTCCTGTCTCACATTGAGGTCTTTCAACCATTTGGAGTCTATTTTTGTGTGTGGTGTAAGGAAATGGTCCAGTTTCATTCTTCTGCATGTGGCTGTCCAATTTTCCCAACACCATTTGTTGAAGAGACTGTCTTTTTTTCCATTGGACATTCTTTCCTGCTTTGTCAAAGATGAGTTGACCATAGAGTTGAGGGTCCATTTCTGGGCTCTCTATTCTGTT
>NW_022593140.1:593-2379 GCF_004348235.1 Phoca vitulina
CTTTGGTGATGTTTCTAGGAAGAAGTTGCTGTGGCTGAGGTCGAAGGGGTTGCTGCCTGTGTTCTCCTTTAGGATGTTGATGGACTTCCGTCTCACACTGAGGTCTTTCAACTATTTAGAGTCTATTTTTGTGTGTGGTGTAAGGAAAGGGTCCAATTTTATTCTTCTGCATGTGGCTGTCCAATTTTCCCAACACCATTTGTTGAAGAGACTGTCTTTTTTCCATTGGACATTCTTTCCTGCTTTGTCGAAGATTAGTTGACCATAGAGTTGAGGGTCCATTTCTGGGCTCTCTATTCTGTTCCATTGATCTATGTGTCTGTTTTTGTGCCAGTACCATACTGTCTTGATGATGACAGCTTTGTAGTAGAGCTGTAAGTCTGGAATTGTGATGCCGCCAGCTTTGCTTTTCTTTTTCAACATTCCTCTGGCTATGCGGGGTCTTTTCTGGTTCCATACAAATTTTAGGATTATTTGTTCCATTTCTTTGAAGAAAGTGGATGGTATTTTGATGGGGATTGCATTGAATGTGTAGATTGCTCTAGGTAGGATTGACATTTTCACAATATTTGTTCTTCCAATCCATGAGCATGGAACGTTTTTCCATTTCTTTGTGTCTTCCTCCATTTCTTTCATGAGTATTTTATAGTTTTCTGAGTACAGATCCTTTGCCTCTTTGGTTAGATTTATTCCTAGGTATCTTATGGTTTTGGGTGCAATTGTAAATGGGATCGACTCCTTAATTTCTCTTTCTTCTGACTTGTTGTTGGTGTATAGGAATGCCACTGACTTCTGTGCATTGATTTTATATCCTGCCACTTGACTGAATTCCTGTATGAGTTCTAGCAGTTTTGGGGTGGAGTCTTTGGGATTTTCCACATAAAGTATCATATCATCTGCAAAGAGTGAGAGTTTGACTTCTTCTTTGCCAATTTGGATGCCTTTGATTTCTTTTTGTTGTCTGATTGCTGTGGCTAGGACTTCCAGTACTATGTTGAATAGCAGTGGTGATAGTGGACATCCCTGCCGCGTTCCTGACCTTAGGGGGAAAGCTCTCAGTTTTTCCCCATTGAGAATGATATTCGCTGTAGGTTTTTCATAGATGGCTTTTATGATATTGAGGTATGTACCCTCTATCCCTATACTCTGAAGAGTTTTGATCAAGAAAGGATGCTGTACTTTGTCAAATGCTTTTTCTGCATCTATTGAGAGGATCATATGATTCTTGTTCTTTCTTTTGTTAATGTATTGTATCACGTTGATTGATTTGCGGATGTTGAACCAACCTTGCAGCCCAGGGATAAATCCCACTTGGTCGTGGTGAATAATCCTTTTAATGTACTGTTGGATCCTATTGGCTAGTATTTTGGTGAGAATTTTTGCATCCATGTTCATCAGGGATATTGGTCTGTAATTCTCCTTTTTGATGGGGTCTTTGTCTGGTTTTGGGATCAAGGTAATGCTGGCCTCATAAAATGAGTTTGGAAGTTTTCCTTCCATTTCTATTTTTTGGAACAGTTTGAGAAGGATAGGTATTAATTCTTCTTGAAATGTTTGGTAGAATTCCCCTGGGAAGCCATCTGGCCCTGGGCTTTTGTGTTTTGGGAGATTTTTGATGACTGCTTCTATTTCCTTAGTGGTTATAGGTCTGTTCAGGTGTTCTATTTCTTCCTGGTTCAGTTTTGGTAGTTGATACATCTCTAGGAATGCATCCATTACTTCCAGGTTATCTAATTTGCTGGCATAGAGTTGCTCATAATATGTTCTTATAATTGTTTGTATTTCT
>NW_022593141.1:0-2377 GCF_004348235.1 Phoca vitulina
TGTTTTGCCTAGAAGCAGGAGTATATTCTGCTTGTGGTCACAGGGTGTTTTTGACCTTGGTCTCTCTGCATCTTGGCTTTGACATATCATTGGAATCACAGGTGGTATCTAACAGGGCTATTTTTATACAGTGCTTCCTGCCTAAGTGGGCCTTGCTCATTTCAAAGAAATGCTCCAAGTGATCTGCTAAAGCCTAAACATTGTTCAGGAAAAATGTATTACGGTTTAATAGAGAGTCTGTGACAAATATAAGACAGCTGTGAAGGCAGAAAAGAGAAAGGGTCTGACAACAGCTTTCAGACTGTTTTGCTTATCTATACCTCCAACTATTTTAAAACAGTAAATCCTTCTTCTGGACACACTTCTATCTGCCATTTGTCTTCTCCATAGGTGAGCTTCTTTAAACAAGAGGGCTCCTTTACAATCAACTAATATTTGTTCTTCCTTCTTCTACTTAGTGGCACAAACTCTAGAGATTCGTTATTTTAGAAAAGTTTTAATAAGTTTGTCAACAACAAAGGCATTGCCTAATCTCATTGCGGATGCATCAATGGCTGTACATGTGTGAAATTAAGTCGATTGAGTTGATTCCTGCCAGCCTACCTATTTTTATCTTTAGATGACTTTCTCCATCATACAACCCATTAATGGCTGCTATCAAGGGCTTACAGTAGTATATAAGACACTGTCCGTGTCCCTTTGATAGCTCTTCAAATGCTCTGGGCACCAGGATCAGAAAGTCAGATTTCATTGTTTACAAGATTTATCCCAAGCAAGTGAAATCTGAGTGAAAAAAAACCTTGTAATCTTGGTGGAAAGGAGGCTTTATGGTATCGCACCAAGAGCTGTTCCAGCACCTGCTTCAGAAGCACCTGTAAGTGTACAGTGTGCGTTAGAATCCAGAGTGATTCAGGACCGAAACAAAAGTGAAAAAACCAAAAATGTCAGTCCCTCAATCACCATCAAGAATTGGTTAACTGAGGAGTCCTTCTCAACTATCCTTTTGGATTGTTTGAAAACAAGTATATACTACTTTGCTGTTGTGTGAATAAAGGAGAAAGCACTAGGGGGAGGGAAAAAAAAAAAACATCTAAGAATCTCAGTTGTTGATAATACAGATGCACGTTTACATATTCAACTATGCAGCACACATATATTTAGCACCTACTGTCTTCCAGATGCTGAAGATACTATAGCGAGTAAGAGCACTTCTGAGGAGTTTAGATTCTACTGAAAAAGAAAAACAGTAAAGAAGTAAACATTTAACTAAAGAAATGGAAATGATAAGATGCTATTAAAAAAGAAGACCTTGATATGATCAAGAGTAACCGAGGCCGAGGTGGGAAACACATCACTCGTAGCAACGCTGTGTCTGCAAGAGTAGGGAGCTCCTCCTAAGTCATGCTTTCTTCATTTCATGTGCATTTATGGAGCACCAACCATAACATGAAAACAAATAGGGAGCAGTTTTGGATTGCCGAAGAGGCCTTGATTAGCTTCAGGAACCTTCCTTTGACAAATGTTTCCATTCTTTGGTCGGGTGGGGTTGAAAATAGTCAGAAATTCCTTTAAAAACAGGCACACACAATCGGTTTGGCATGTCCAAGAAGAGTATGATCTGGTTCCTGACTTCTAGGAGTGAATCCAGCTATGTAAATGCATAATTGCAAGAAGAACTAGTGAGAGCCACACACAGGAGATTCGGGAAGAATTGAACGCTCTCAAAGATTACCACTCTGGAAGCGGGTTTTATGTGAACATGTTGTCACAACCAAGGAAGCAATCTTGCCTATTTGTATAGTATTATAAATGCTCATTGCACACTGCTCATAATGAAATTATGCACATTAATATGGAAGGCTAATTTGTCTTTCCTAGCATATCAGAGGTCTTTTATAGCATACCATAATCAACAGCATCATGAAGTGTTTGTTCATGTCCTCAGGGCGGTGAAGAGCAAATGGTCCAGACTTGAGAATCCTGATCTTTCTCCACAAGAAGTTGGTGGTGCAGGGTATCTGTGAATCAAGGTAGAGTCTTCTCTAAACACTTAGGGCAAGAGAATAAGTGAAATCCCACAATCCATGTATCAACTTATGGGAAAGTTGTATATCACACTAACAAATTTGACAAATATGCCTTCACTGTGATAAAATACGTGTACAGGTATGTTTTTATTTGACTCAAAGTCAACGAAGTATCAAACAACTGAACTTCATTGTCGTATGTTTGAGTGTTGTTTTGAAGAGCCAGTGATGTTTACATAAACAACTGTTTTATTGTGCAAAATGTTCCTCTGCAAATTTACACAGTTATTGTGTATGCTGCATTAATTCATAAAAATCTCTGAAATAAAAAATTAAAACCAAAAAGAAGC
>NW_022593142.1:0-2377 GCF_004348235.1 Phoca vitulina
GGCAGGAAGGATCGAATGCTCGTGGGTTTTTAGCCGGACCGGCAGGGTGTCTGTGTGGCAGTGGGCACCGCTGCCCTCCCAGGGCAGAGCGGGCTGCCGCACACCGGGGCCCCAGGTCGGTGACACGGCACGTGTCCTTGGTGCATCAGCAGGGCCCTCGGCATAGAGAGGTGTGGAGCTCACCTGCACCCAATCGGTTGTAAACATGATTTGTGCCCCGGCTCAGTTTGTCCCAGTAATCCATTTCGGGGGAAGAAAATCACATTTGAGAGAGAGTCATTATGCTTATATTGCACTCGAAATTATAATTGTATGAAATCTCACGTCTAGACTAAAAGGAATTGAATTTTGATTATTTAACTACATTTCCTGTTGCTCTCAGGAGGATGGCTGTTTTTCTAACAGCTGTCTGCCTCATTCATTAAGGGTGATGTTTTCAGAGCGGCACCCTTGGCGGCTTCTAGAAAGCTCTGGGAGTGTCAGGGTTTGCCCTGGTGGGTCATTCTGAAGGACATGCCCATTCTGGGCCTGTTTGCCCTCAGACCCCCACCCCGCATATGCCAGACCCTGGAACGGGCTGGTCTCTGCCTGGGTTAGTCCATAGGAGGCAGTAGTGGAGGGTAAGGAAGGGAGAACCCAGGGTACCTCTCTGCCCGGACCTGTTCCTGTAGCGGCTGCATCTCCGCCAGGCCTCTCCCTCCCCCCATGCATGGAGTGTGGGAACCATACCCCCCTCTTGGTCTCTCTAACCCAGGCTTGGTGGCAGGTTGCTGGGCGGTGACCTTTGCCTCAGAGCCGCTGTCTGCCTTCTCACCCTTTCCACACCAATGCCTACATTAACCCTTCCCGGGGTGGAGCACCCGCAGTGATTCCTGTTTACCTGGTTGGACCCTGCTGTGCGTGCTCCTGACGAGGACTCAAGCCTCTACATCCTCCTTCTTCATCCCCCCCCACCCTCATGCACCCTCCACCCCAGCACCTACAGACTCCCATCACCTTCCAGGCAGGCCCCAGGACCTTTGCACATGCTGCCTGTTGGCAGGAGTCCTCACTGCAAACCCAGCCCCTCCCTTTTTTTTTTTTTTTTTTTAGATAATCTTCCACGGATATTAATTCTTTTTATTAATATATAATGTACTATTTGTTTCAGGGGTACGGGTCTGTGATTCATCAGTCTTACACAATTCACAGCGCTCACCATAGCACATACCCTCCCCAGTGTCCATCACCCAGCCACCCCATCCCTCCCACCCCCCTCCACTCCAGCAATCCTCAGTTTTGTTTCCTGAGATTAAGAGTCTCTTATGGTGTGTCTCCCTCTCTGGTTTTGCCTTGTTTCATTTTTCCCTCCCTTCCCCTATGATCCTCTGCCTTGTTTCTCAAATTCCTCATATCAGTGAGATCATATAATTGTCTTTCTCTGATTGACTTATTTCGCTTAGCATAATACTCTCTAGTTCCATCCACCTCTGCAAATGGCAAGATTTCATTTTTTGATGGCTGCATAATATTCCATTGTGTATATATACCACATCTTCTTTATCCATTCATCTGTTGGTGGACATTTAGGCTCTTTCCACAGTTTGGCTATTGTGGACATTGCTGCTGTAAACATTGGGGTGCACATGCCCCTTCCGATCACTACATTTGTATCTTTACCCAGCCCCTCTTTGATGCCCCAGCTCAAGGTCACCAGTCTTGATCCTCCCATCTGTAGTGATGAGATCTGCTGGGTCCTCCCAGAGCCCCTGTTTGTCCCCTCTGGGGTGCTCAGCAAGAGCACATTGTGGGCTTGTCACACATGTTCACTTTCATTCTTTCATGAATTCTCCATCAAGATTTTATTGATGCTCACTAGGAGACCCGCTTACATCCTCAGGATGCTGTCTCTTTACCCCCTTGGCTCTGCTTTCCTCCATGGGGATGCTGGAGGTACAACAGTGGAGTGAGAGTTTATTTCCAGTTATTAGTGGCACAAACTCTACCTAGAATTGGCTTAAATGCAGAAATGTCTGTTGATGCAGATAACTGAACCATCCGTGGGTCATTAGCTTCAGGTGTGGATGGATCTCCTAGATTCTGCAGGGATTCTCTCTCCTCACATAGTACTCTGCATTCCTCTGGGTTCACTGCATTCTCAGCCAGACGTCCCTCACTGTGGTGTCAAGATACTCCGAACGTTGTGAGGCTTGCATCTTAGCTCAGGAACCCCAGTGGAAGAGCTTGACTTTGTCGACTAGTTTCAGAATTCAGTGCCCTGGTCTCTCCATGGTCTGGCTTGAGTCACATGTCCATCCTCGGACCAAGGCTTGTTACCAGCCATGTGCAACATTGTGAATTGTGTGCCTGAGACACAGGCCCAAGGAGACAGGGCACA
>NW_022593143.1:0-2377 GCF_004348235.1 Phoca vitulina
TGTGCCCTGTCTCCTTGGGCCTGTGTCTCAGGCACACAATTCACAATGTTGCACATGGCTGGTAACAAGCCTTGGTCCGAGGATGGACATGTGACTCAAGCCAGACCATGGAGAGACCAGGGCACTGAATTCTGAAACTAGTCGACAAAGTCAAGCTCTTCCACTGGGGTTCCTGAGCTAAGATGCAAGCCTCACAACGTTCGGAGTATCTTGACACCACAGTGAGGGACGTCTGGCTGAGAATGCAGTGAACCCAGAGGAATGCAGAGTACTATGTGAGGAGAGAGAATCCCTGCAGAATCTAGGAGATCCATCCACACCTGAAGCTAATGACCCACGGATGGTTCAGTTATCTGCATCAACAGACATTTCTGCATTTAAGCCAATTCTAGGTAGAGTTTGTGCCACTAATAACTGGAAATAAACTCTCACTCCACTGTTGTACCTCCAGCATCCCCATGGAGGAAAGCAGAGCCAAGGGGGTAAAGAGACAGCATCCTGAGGATGTAAGCGGGTCTCCTAGTGAGCATCAATAAAATCTTGATGGAGAATTCATGAAAGAATGAAAGTGAACATGTGTGACAAGCCCACAATGTGCTCTTGCTGAGCACCCCAGAGGGGACAAACAGGGGCTCTGGGAGGACCCAGCAGATCTCATCACTACAGATGGGAGGATCAAGACTGGTGACCTTGAGCTGGGGCATCAAAGAGGGGCTGGGTAAAGATACAAATGTAGTGATCGGAAGGGGCATGTGCACCCCAATGTTTACAGCAGCAATGTCCACAATAGCCAAACTGTGGAAAGAGCCTAAATGTCCACCAACAGATGAATGGATAAAGAAGATGTGGTATATATACACAATGGAATATTATGCAGCCATCAAAAAATGAAATCTTGCCATTTGCAGAGGTGGATGGAACTAGAGAGTATTATGCTAAGCGAAATAAGTCAATCAGAGAAAGACAATTATATGATCTCACTGATATGAGGAATTTGAGAAACAAGGCAGAGGATCATAGGGGAAGGGAGGGAAAAATGAAACAAGGCAAAACCAGAGAGGGAGACACACCATAAGAGACTCTTAATCTCAGGAAACAAAACTGAGGATTGCTGGAGTGGAGGGGGGTGGGAGGGATGGGGTGGCTGGGTGATGGACACTGGGGAGGGTATGTGCTATGGTGAGCGCTGTGAATTGTGTAAGACTGATGAATCACAGACCCGTACCCCTGAAACAAATAGTACATTATATATTAATAAAAAGAATTAATATCCGTGGAAGATTATCTAAAAAAAAAAAAAAAAAAAGGGAGGGGCTGGGTTTGCAGTGAGGACTCCTGCCAACAGGCAGCATGTGCAAAGGTCCTGGGGCCTGCCTGGAAGGTGATGGGAGTCTGTAGGTGCTGGGGTGGAGGGTGCATGAGGGTGGGGGGGGATGAAGAAGGAGGATGTAGAGGCTTGAGTCCTCGTCAGGAGCACGCACAGCAGGGTCCAACCAGGTAAACAGGAATCACTGCGGGTGCTCCACCCCGGGAAGGGTTAATGTAGGCATTGGTGTGGAAAGGGTGAGAAGGCAGACAGCGGCTCTGAGGCAAAGGTCACCGCCCAGCAACCTGCCACCAAGCCTGGGTTAGAGAGACCAAGAGGGGGGTATGGTTCCCACACTCCATGCATGGGGGGAGGGAGAGGCCTGGCGGAGATGCAGCCGCTACAGGAACAGGTCCGGGCAGAGAGGTACCCTGGGTTCTCCCTTCCTTACCCTCCACTACTGCCTCCTATGGACTAACCCAGGCAGAGACCAGCCCGTTCCAGGGTCTGGCATATGCGGGGTGGGGGTCTGAGGGCAAACAGGCCCAGAATGGGCATGTCCTTCAGAATGACCCACCAGGGCAAACCCTGACACTCCCAGAGCTTTCTAGAAGCCGCCAAGGGTGCCGCTCTGAAAACATCACCCTTAATGAATGAGGCAGACAGCTGTTAGAAAAACAGCCATCCTCCTGAGAGCAACAGGAAATGTAGTTAAATAATCAAAATTCAATTCCTTTTAGTCTAGACGTGAGATTTCATACAATTATAATTTCGAGTGCAATATAAGCATAATGACTCTCTCTCAAATGTGATTTTCTTCCCCCGAAATGGATTACTGGGACAAACTGAGCCGGGGCACAAATCATGTTTACAACCGATTGGGTGCAGGTGAGCTCCACACCTCTCTATGCCGAGGGCCCTGCTGATGCACCAAGGACACGTGCCGTGTCACCGACCTGGGGCCCCGGTGTGCGGCAGCCCGCTCTGCCCTGGGAGGGCAGCGGTGCCCACTGCCACACAGACACCCTGCCGGTCCGGCTAAAAACCCACGAGCATTCGATCCTTCCTGCC
>NW_022593144.1:0-2374 GCF_004348235.1 Phoca vitulina
TAAATTTTATGAAATCTAAATACAGTCAAGTATTTCTGATAAAAAAATTAGTAACCAAATTGAGATTTCAGAGTCAGTATGGGAAAAAGAACATAAACTCTCTCATTAACAATTTTTATGCTGAATACATGTAGAAATGATAATATTTTGGATATTTTGAAGACAGTTTAAATGTAGACTATCTTATTAATAATGTATATAATGATTACACATTGAAATGATAATACTTTGGAGATAAGAGCTAAACAAAATACATTAACATTTATGTCATCTCTTTTTACTTTTAATTTTTAAGTGGCCACCAGAAAATTTGAGATGACTTGTGTGCCTTACATTATATTTCAAATGAATAGTATTCCATTTTAAGACGATACCACACTTTATTCATTCTACTGTTGGTGGATACTAGATTTTTCTAGTTTTTAGTTATTACAAACAGTGCTGCTTTGAACATTCTTGTACTTGTGCCTAAGTTTCTCTAGGATTTAATAGGGGTACAAAATTATTTTCCTAAGAGGTTGTGCTATTTCAAGTTGGCAGATTGAAATATGCCAAGTCTCTACCCTTCCAACCTCCACCAAAATCCCTAAGAATGATAGAAAAGATACATTTAAAAATCCACAGCCTTAGCTCAAAGCCACGGGAGTAACTCCACAAACACTCCCCTCCTAGAAATGCCCTGGAGCGACGACAAGGTGGTTACAGCTAACCGTGGGTCATGCAGGAGGGCCAGCGACGGCACAGCAACCCCGCATCCTTCCTCCTTGGACCAGGCAACAAAGGGTGTCTTCCTCCAGCTTGGAGCAGTTGGTATTAGGAAGGGGGCAGGGTCCCAGAACCCTGGAGGCAGGGAAGGAAGGCCCTCTCTGACTCGCCACTAGAAGTCACCTCCCACCTCTTCCTTAATTCTTAGGGGAATCCACCACAGAAAAACAAGCCCCAGCAGCTCATTCCCTAGTGCCAGAAAACAGAAGCGGTAGAATCTCAACTACAAAGATAAATTGCACTCAGGAATGACCAAACAGTGTGAGAAAGCCAACTCCATTAAGGACGGAAAATAAAAACAAACGTAAGAGCTCAAAGCCAATGAATCAAAGTTAACGGGGAAAGCCCAAGGGGATTTTAGAATAGCATAATTAATATCCTCAGACAGGTGTAAACAGTACATCAACTCAAGATTATATGAATGAAAAGTGTTATCATTAATAAAAAACTCAGTCTATGAGCAGCAGAAATGCTAGTTGAATAATTAGAAAACAGAGCTCTGGCTAACGATTTCTTATCAGTACTTGAAATTATATCTATTTATTATATTTACATATTTGTTTTTATATTATATATTTGTAAACCCCTCGAGAACTGGGATATTTGGTCAATTTTATTCTTGAGCCTCTATCCCAGGCATGTAAAAACAGTTCCTGGTATATAGTAGATGCTCCATAAATATTTGTTGAATGAATTCAAAAAGTGACAGGTATCAATATGCAAACATACTGCTTTTATTTAAAACAAATTATCCATTTATTATCACTGGTGAGGATAAGTACAACTTAATAAACAATAATAATAATGTCTTTATAATAATAATGATAAATTATAGTAAGTTATAATCATAATAAATAAATAATAATAAATGTCTTTCTCCACCCCCACCCCTTAATTTGTGACTCAATCTCAATCTTTTGAGACAAGAACCTTTTGAGAATTTCATAAAAGCTATGGACCTTTTCCCTAGAAAACTGCACTTTCTTGAATATGTGCAAAGGTGTGCACGTGATTTCAATTTATGAATCATCCCTTTTGGGCACAGGTCTGTGAGGAGAATGGATTGAATTCAGAGGAGGGCCAAACTTGGGTGGATAATAAAATGATATGTCACATATTTGTTGTAGATATCTCAAAATATCATTTATTCTCATCACTACCTTGAATTGTTATTATACCTACCACTATATCTTGTTATTTAATGTGTGAACAGAAGCAGGTTTATTGCTATATCACTAATCTTTTTTAAAAAATATTTTGAAAACTGTATTTCAATATAATTTCCTTTTACTATATATTTTAAATTATTATACATTTATAAACATTATCCCAAGAACACAGTCTTCTGCAGATCATCAAATAGATACATAGAAAAAAGGTTAAAAATCCTGCCCCAGGGGACCAGTGATCCATAGTTAGGAACCTCTGCCTCAAGCTGAATTAGAAATCTGCAAATCTTACTAGATTCATGTTCTAGTATATAAACTCCCAAACACATGCTTTTTAAAAATTAATTTTTAAATTTCTATTTATTTTCTAAAAATATGTTTTATATATATGTATTCACATGGCTCAAAATTCCAAAGGTATATAGTACACAATTCAAAGT
>NW_022593145.1:0-1205 GCF_004348235.1 Phoca vitulina
TCATGAATGAAAGAGGAGAGATCACAACCAACACCAAAGAAATACAATCAATTATAAGAACATATTATGAGCAACTCTACGCCAGCAAATTAGATAATCTGGAAGAAATGGATGCATTCCTAGAGATGTATCAACTACCAAAACTGAACCAGGAAGAAATAGAAAACCTGAACAGACCTATAAACACTAAGGAAATTGAAGCAGTCATCAAAAATCTCCCAACAAACAAAAGCCCAGGGCCAGATGGCTTCCCAAGGGAATTCTACCAAACATTTAAAGAAGAATTAATACCTATTCTTCTGAAACTGTTCCAAAAAATAGAAATGGAAGGAAAACTTCCAAACTCATTTTATGAGGCCAGCATTACCTTGATCCCCAAACCAGACAAAGACCCCATCAAAAAGGAGAACTACAGACCAATATCCTTGATGAACATGGATGCAAAAATTCTCACCAAAATACTAGCCAACAGGATCCAACAGTACATTAAAAGGATTATTCACCACGACCAAGTGGGATTTATCCCTGGGCTGCAAGGTTGGTTCACCATCCACAAATCAATCAACGTGATACAATACATTAACAAAAGAAAGAACAAGAATCATATGATCCTCTCAATAGATGCAGAAAAAGCATTTGACAAAGTACAGCATCCTTTCTTGATCAAAACTCTTCAGAGTACAGGCATAGAGGTTACATACCTCAATATCATAAAAGCCATCTATGAAAAACCTACAGCGAATATCATTCTAAATGGGGAAAAACTGAGAGCTTTCCCTCTAAGGTCAGGAATGCGGCAGGGATGTCCACTATCACCACTGCTATTCAACATAGTATTAGAAGTTCTAGCCACAGCAATCAGACAACAAAAAGAAATCAAAGGCATCCAAATTGGCAAAGAAGAAGTCAAACTCTCACTCTTTGCAGATGATATGATACTTTATGTGGAAAACCCCAAAGACTCCACCCCAAAACTGCTAGAACTCATACAGGAATTCAGTAAAGTGGCAGGATATAAAATCAATGCACAGAAGTCAGTGGCATTCCTATACACCAACAACAAGACAGAAGAAAGAGAAATTAAGGAGTCGATCCCATTTACAATTGCACCCAAAACCATAAGATACCTAGGCATAAATCTAACCAAAGAGGCAAGGGATCTGTACTCAGAAAACTATAAAATACTCATGAAAGAAATTGAGGAA
>NW_022593145.1:1305-2369 GCF_004348235.1 Phoca vitulina
TGGACCCTCAACTCTATGGTCAACTGATCTTTGACAAAGCAGGAAAGAATGTCCAATGGAAAAAAGACAATCTCTTCAACAAATGGTGTTGGGAAAATTGGATAGCCACATGCAGCAGAATGAAACTGGACCATTTCCTTACACCACACACAAAAACAGACTCCAAATGGTTGAAAGACCTCAATGTGAGACAGGAGTCCATCCAAATCCTAAAGGAGAACACAGGCAGCAACCTCTTCGACCTCAGCCGCAGCAACTTCTTCCTAGAAACATCGCCAAAGGCAAGGGAAGCAAGGGCAAAAATGAACTATTGGGACTTCATCAAGATAAAAAGCTTTTGCAAAGCAAAGGAAACAGTCAACAAAACCAAAAGACAACCGACAGAATGGGAGAAGATATTTGCAAATGACATATCAGATAAGGGGCTAGTATCCGAAATCTATAAAGAACTTATCAAACTCAACACCCAAAGAACAAAGAATCCAATCAAGAAATGGGCAGAAGACATGAACAGACATTTTTCCAAAGAAGACATCCAAATGGCCAGCAGACACATGAAAAAGAGTTCAATATCGCTCGGCATCAGGGAAATCCAAATCACAACCTCAATGAGATACCACCTCACACCAGTCAGAATGGCTATAATTAACAAGTCAGGAAATGACCGATGATGGCAGGGATGCGGAGAAAGGGGAACCCTCCTCCACTGTTGGTGGGAATGCAAGCTGGTGCAGCCACTCTGAGTAACAGTATGGAGGTTCCTCAAAAAGTTGAAAATAGAGCTACCATATGATCCAGCAATTGCACTACTGGGTATTTACCCCAAAGATACAAAAGTAGGGATCGAAAGGGTACGTGCACCCTGATGTTTATAGCAGCAATGTCCACAATAGCCAAACTGTGGAAAGAGCCAAGATGTCCATTGACAGATAAATGGATAAAGAAGAGGTGGTATATATATACAATGGAATATTATGCAGCCATCAAAAGGAATGAGAGCTTGCCATTTGCAACGATGTGGATGGAACTGGAGGGTATTATGCTGAGCGAAATAAGTCAATCAG
>NW_022593146.1:0-2368 GCF_004348235.1 Phoca vitulina
CCTCTTCTTTCTTTTTTCAAACAACTTATCAATTCCTTTTATAAAATTTTTTATAATTTCCATCTTTACAGTCATATTCCATCCCTTCATCATATCAACCCTTATTTTTGCACATATATAAGTTTTTCTTTCTTTAAAATTTTGGGAGGCACTTTCTTCTAACAGACCAAAATACACCCAAAATCTAGTGTGTGGCACTGATCTATATACCAGCCTGATCATATTTGACCACATTCTGGTTTTTTTTGTTTTGTTTTGTTCTGTTTTTGTTTGTTTTTATCGTTATCTTTTTTTTTCTTTTTCTCTTTTCTCTCTTTCCCTTTCTTTTCCCACTGCTTCAGGTCTTTTCTGATTTGTTTAGAGTATATTTTCTGGGGACGTTGTTACCCTGCTAGCATTTTGTTCTCTCATTAATCTATTCTCCTCTGCACAAAATGACAAGAAGGAAAAAAATCACCTCAACAAAAAGAACAAGAGGTAGTACCGACTGCCAGGGACCTACTCAATACGGACATTAGTACGAGGTCAGATCTAGAGTTCAGAATCATCACTTTAAAGATACTAGCTGGGCTTGAAAAAAGCATGGAAGTTTTTAGAGAAACCCTTTCTGGAGAAGTAAAAGAACTAAAATCTAACCAAGTAGAAATCAAAAGGCTATTAATGAGGTGCAATCAAATATGGGGGCGCTAACTGCTAGGATAAATGAAGCAGAAGAGAGAATCAGTGATATAGAAGACCAAATGATGGAAAATAAAGAAGCTGAGAAAAAGAGAGATAAACAACTACTGGATCGCGAGGGCAGAATTCGAGAGATAAGCGACACCATAAGATGAAACAACGTTAGAATAATTGGGATCCCAGAAGAAGAAGAAAGAGAGACGGGGGCAGAAGGTATAATGGAGCAAATTATAGCAGAGAACTTCCCTAATTTGGGGAAGGAAACAGGCATCAAAATCCAGGAAGCACAGAGAACCCCTCTCAAAATCAATAAAAATAGGTCAACACCCCGACATCTAATAGTAAAACTTACAAGTCTCAGAGACAAAGAGAAAATTCTGAAAGCAGCTCGGGAGAAGAGATATGTAACCTACAATGGTAGAAACATTAGATTGGCAACAGACCTATCCACAGAGACCTGGCAGACCAGAAAGGACTGGCAGGATATATTCAGAGCACTAAATGAGAAAAATATGCAGCCAAGAATACTATATCCAGCTAGGCTGTCATTGAAAATTGAAGGAGAGATAAAAAGCTTCCAGGACAAACAAAAACTAAAGGAATTTGCAAACACGAAACCAGCCCTACAAGAAATATTGAAAGGGGTCCTCTAAGCAAAGAGAGAGCCTAAAAGTAACATAGATCAGAAAGGAACACAGACAATATACAGTAACAGTCACCTTACAGGCAATACAATGGCACTAAATTCATATCTTTCAATAGTTACCCTGAATGTAAATGGGCTAAATGCCCCAATCAAAAGACACAGGGTATCAGATTGGATAAAAAAACAAGATCCATTGATATGCTGTCTGCAAGAGACTCATTTTAGAACCAAAGACACCCCCAGATTGAAAGTGAGGGGGTGGAAAACCATTTACCATGCTAATGGACACAAAAAGAAAGCTGGGGTGGCAATCCTTATATCAGACAAATTAGATTTTAAACCAAAGACTGTAATAAGAGATGAGGAAGGACACTATATCCTACTTAAAGGGTCTATCCAACAAGAAAATCTAACAATTGTAAATATCTATGCCCCTAACATAGGAGTAGCCAATTATATAAGGCAATTAATAACAAAAGCAAAGAAACACATCGACAACAATACAATAATAGTGGGGGACTTTAACACCCCCCTCACTGAAATGGACAGATTGTCTAAGCAAAAGATCAACAAGGAAATAAAGACTTTAAATGACACACTGGACCAAATGGTCTTCACAGACATATTCAGAACATTCCATCCCAAAGCAACGGAATACACATTCTTCTCTAGTGCCCATGGAACATTCTCCAGAATAGATCACATCCTAGGTCATAAATCAGGTCTCAACCAGTACCAAAAGATTGGGATCATTCCCTGCCTATTTTCAGACCACAGTGCTTTGAAACTAGAACTCAATCACAAGAGGAAAGTCGGAAAGAACTCAAATACACGGAGGCTAAAGAGCATCCTACTGAAGAATGAATGGGTCAACCAGGAAATTAAAGAAGAATTAAAAAAATTCATGGAAACCAATGAAAATGAAAACACAACTGTTCAAAATCTTTGGGATGCAGCAAAGGCAGTCCTAAGAGGAAAGTATATAGCAATACAAGCTTTTCTCAAGAAACAAGAAAGGTCTCAAGTACACAACCTAACCCTACA
>NW_022593147.1:0-2367 GCF_004348235.1 Phoca vitulina
TTAGGAGCAGGCACAATAATGTCTAACATTTATCAGAAAAAAATGTTCCGTCTTATCATTATAAGACAACTAACTGATGCCTTTCCCACCTTCCTCCTCTGCCCCCTAAAAAAGATCATAATGAGCTTAGAGAAGCCATGGTCATTTTTTTTTTTAAAGATTTTATTTATTTATTTGTATGAGAGAGAGCGAGAGCACGCGCGAGCATGAGCGGGGGGAGGGGCAGAGGGAGAAGCAGGTTCCCCGCTGAGCAGGGAGCCCAATGCAGGACTCGATCCCAGGATCCTGGGATCATGACCTGAGCCGAAGGCAGACGCTTAATGACTAAGCCACCCAGGTGTCCCAGCCATGGTCATTTTTGTGGCACTTTCAAAAGTACAGAATAGTCCCACTACTTCAGGATGACATCTAAATAGCCAAATTCCTCTTCCTACTATGTCAAGTTCTATTAAATTCTATTTCTACTAAATTTCTATTAAATTCACCCAAAACTTTACTGTAATAATCAATAAATAATGTCTGAAATTGACTTGTTTAAAATGCTACAAGAAAAAAAAAGTTAATTTTAGTTTGTCCTTCACTGAGGACAGTAAATAATTTAAGAAAGGTGTTAAAAACGCTGGACATGGAGATAAGTGGCATGAGTTTAAATTGTACTTCTGGGGGCGCCTGGGTGGCTCAGTCGTTAAGCATCTGCCTTTGGCTCAGGTCATGATCCCAGGGTCCTGGGACTGAGCCCCGCATCGGGCTCCCTGCTCAGCGGGAGGCCTGCTTCTCCCTCTCCCACTCCCCCTCTACTTGTGTTCTCTTTCTATGTCTCTCTCTGTCAAATAAATAAATAAAATCTTTAAAAAAATAAATAAATAAAAATAAATTGTACTTCTGATAGACATAACAACTACTTTAGTATAGGTAAAAAATTAATTTCTCCATCAGAGTTTCCTATTTGTAAAATGGGAGTAATACTGTCACACAGGATTATCATAAGCAGTTAGGTCATGTATGTAGAGGGCTTAGCTGGAACATAGTTATGAACTCAGTCTTTGATAATAGGAACCTGAAATGTTTACAATTATAATTAAATTATAATTTATAATTAAGTTTTCTAGTTTTCTCTAAATTCCTATTTAATTAAGAACAGGCTGAAAGAAAACATCAATTTTCAAGAATATAAAATATTATTAATAAATGTAAAATTATGACCCTATGAGACAGAACTACAACAGTGAGCTTGAGGTAAGACAGAATATTATAATCAGAAACCAGGAAGAGTTTCTTGGCAAGAAGGGTCACTGAACCCCAAAGCCCTGAAATCCATTACCAGAAGTTGTAGAAGGTTCCACAGAGTTTCACCTTATTAAGATAGTTTACTATAGTTCCTGAGCACAACAATAAACCAAATGAATTTTTCAGTTCTGGGATTCTGTACCACAAAGATCTTCTGAATATAAATTTTTTTTGCTAAGGGGTAAGTTCACTAAGTTTGGGATATGCTTTACCTTTTTGGAAAAAGATCATTACATTATTTAGATTGCAAATCACATATTCCCAATCAAAGTACAGTAATGAATGTGTGTATAAGTTATAACCTTCAGCTTAATTGTTGTATCTGGGATACATGCACAATGGAAAAAACACAGAACACCAGCATGAACTAAAAAAAACCCAAAAATTATCAACCAAAGCCAAACTGAAATTGGCAATAACATTATAAATACTTCCTGGTTTATGGATCATAAAACAAACCTCTTCTATAATTTAGGAATTAACACTGTAAGTGGAATAGTTTGATTCAAATATAGAAAAGTCAAAGAAATATGCATGTTCCTTTCCCATGAACCAACCTCAAAATGTTACCTGAGCACTCTGTGTACCACGGATTCCTAATACGTAAGGATTTTCTTCACTTATCAACTTTGGTTTCGCTCCAGCACACAAACAGAGCTTCTTATACACATGCTGACTGCCATCTCCTGTTAAAATGCATTGTAAAAACACAGAGCAAGGAAGGGGAGAGGAGAAACATATTCATCTATGGGTACAATTTCATTTTAAATAAAAAACTCAATATAAGGAAAGCAAAAAATACATTAAG
The DNA here is from genome assembly GCF_004348235.1 of Phoca vitulina. Lineage (NCBI taxonomy): Eukaryota > Metazoa > Chordata > Mammalia > Carnivora > Phocidae > Phoca > Phoca vitulina. Next base: position 2,096 of record NW_022593147.1, read on the forward strand.
GTTGCCTCTTGGTGACACTCAATACTTTGTTACAGCAACTGCAAATCAAAGTAAACATGAGAATGCATTCAGTCAGTCATTCACCATCATTTCAGGGCCATGAACCATTCTGGGAATTTGGCGAAAACTAGTCTTTCTCCCCCTGGAAAAAAAGGTACATTCATACCAGATTTTGCATAAAACGTAAGGAATCTCATGATATTCAGGGAGGTATGTTGACCTCAGGTTAAAAACTAAACATTCAGAAATTTTAAAATTGAGCATTCTGATAT
>NW_022593148.1:0-2367 GCF_004348235.1 Phoca vitulina
TTAGGAGCAGGCACAATAATGTCTAACATTTATCAGAAAAAAATGTTCCGTCTTATCATTATAAGACAACTAACTGATGCCTTTCCCACCTTCCTCCTCTGCCCCCTAAAAAAGATCATAATGAGCTTAGAGAAGCCATGGTCATTTTTTTTTTTAAAGATTTTATTTATTTATTTGTATGAGAGAGAGCGAGAGCACGCGCGAGCATGAGCGGGGGGAGGGGCAGAGGGAGAAGCAGGTTCCCCGCTGAGCAGGGAGCCCAATGCAGGACTCGATCCCAGGATCCTGGGATCATGACCTGAGCCGAAGGCAGACGCTTAATGACTAAGCCACCCAGGTGTCCCAGCCATGGTCATTTTTGTGGCACTTTCAAAAGTACAGAATAGTCCCACTACTTCAGGATGACATCTAAATAGCCAAATTCCTCTTCCTACTATGTCAAGTTCTATTAAATTCTATTTCTACTAAATTTCTATTAAATTCACCCAAAACTTTACTGTAATAATCAATAAATAATGCCTGAAATTGACTTGTTTAAAATGCTACAAGAAAAAAAAGTTAATTTTAGTTTGTCCTTCACTGAGGACAGTAAATAATTTAAGAAAGGTGTTAAAAACGCTGGACATGGAGATAAGTGGCATGAGTTTAAATTGTACTTCTGGGGGCGCCTGGGTGGCTCAGTCGTTAAGCATCTGCCTTTGGCTCAGGTCATGATCCCAGGGTCCTGGGACTGAGCCCCGCATCGGGCTCCCTGCTCAGCGGGAGGCCTGCTTCTCCCTCTCCCACTCCCCCTCTACTTGTGTTCTCTTTCTATGTCTCTCTCTGTCAAATAAATAAATAAAATCTTTAAAAAAATAAATAAATAAAAATAAATTGTACTTCTGATAGACATAACAACTACTTTAGTATAGGTAAAAAATTAATTTCTCCATCAGAGTTTCCTATTTGTAAAATGGGAGTAATACTGTCACACAGGATTATCATAAGCAGTTAGGTCATGTATGTAGAGGGCTTAGCTGGAACATAGTTATGAACTCAGTCTTTGATAATAGGAACCTGAAATGTTTACAATTATAATTAAATTATAATTTATAATTAAGTTTTCTAGTTTTCTCTAAATTCCTATTTAATTAAGAACAGGCTGAAAGAAAACATCAATTTTCAAGAATATAAAATATTATTAATAAATGTAAAATTATGACCCTATGAGACAGAACTACAACAGTGAGCTTGAGGTAAGACAGAATATTATAATCAGAAACCAGGAAGAGTTTCTTGGCAAGAAGGGTCACTGAACCCCAAAGCCCTGAAATCCATTACCAGAAGTTGTAGAAGGTTCCACAGAGTTTCACCTTATTAAGATAGTTTACTATAGTTCCTGAGCACAACAATAAACCAAATGAATTTTTCAGTTCTGGGATTCTGTACCACAAAGATCTTCTGAATATAAATTTTTTTTGCTAAGGGGTAAGTTCACTAAGTTTGGGATATGCTTTACCTTTTTGGAAAAAGATCATTACATTATTTAGATTGCAAATCACATATTCCCAATCAAAGTACAGTAATGAATGTGTGTATAAGTTATAACCTTCAGCTTAATTGTTGTATCTGGGATACATGCACAATGGAAAAAACACAGAACACCAGCATGAACTAAAAAAAACCCAAAAATTATCAACCAAAGCCAAACTGAAATTGGCAATAACATTATAAATACTTCCTGGTTTATGGATCATAAAACAAACCTCTTCTATAATTTAGGAATTAACACTGTAAGTGGAATAGTTTGATTCAAATATAGAAAAGTCAAAGAAATATGCATGTTCCTTTCCCATGAACCAACCTCAAAATGTTACCTGAGCACTCTGTGTACCACGGATTCCTAATACGTAAGGATTTTCTTCACTTATCAACTTTGGTTTCGCTCCAGCACACAAACAGAGCTTCTTATACACATGCTGACTGCCATCTCCTGTTAAAATGCATTGTAAAAACACAGAGCAAGGAAGGGGAGAGGAGAAACATATTCATCTATGGGTACAATTTCATTTTAAATAAAAAACTCAATATAAGGAAAGCAAAAAATACATTAAGGTTGCCTCTTGGTGACACTCAATACTTTGTTACCGCAACTGCAAATCAAAGTAAACATGAGAATGCATTCAGTCCAGTCATTCGCCATCATTTCAGGGCCATGAACCATTCTGGGAATTTGGCGAAAACTAGTCTTTCTCCCCCTGGAAAAAAAGGTACATTCATACCAGATTTTGCATAAAACGTAAGGAATCTCATGATATTCAGGGAGGTATGTTGACCTCAGGTTAAAAACTAAACATTCAGAAATTTTAAAATTGAGCATTCTGATAT
>NW_022593149.1:0-2366 GCF_004348235.1 Phoca vitulina
ATGATCCTGGAGTCCCGGGATCGAGTCCCGCATCGGGCTCCCTGCTCAGCAGGGAGTCTGCTTCTCCCTCTGACCCTCCCCCCTCTCATGTGCTCTCTCTCTCTCTCTCTCAAATAAATAAATAAAATCTTTAAAAAAAAAAAAAAAGAAGTTATACTACCATTAAAATTAAGAATTTCTGTTCATCAGAAGATACCATTACTAGAGTTGAAAAGACAACTCGCAAAATGTAATTTGTAATAACACGCCACAGAAATGGTATCCAGAATATAAAAATGCCCCTACAAAACAAATCAACAAGACAAACTATGCAACAGAAAAATGGACAAAAGGCTCGAACAGGCCTTTTGCAAAAGAGGAATTCCAAACAGACAAAAAACTTGCAAAGGTGTTCAGCTTCTTTAATCAACAGGGAAATACATATTAAAAACCACCATGAGATACCACTATATAATTATCAGACTGCATAAATTAAAGTCTGACAATAGAAACTGTCATTAAGAATGTGGAACATGTTCTATTAACTACTCGTGGAAGTATAAACTGATATAACCACTTCAGAAAACATCTAGGCATTATCAAAAAATGAAGATATGTATATACTTTGACCATTCACTATCCCTAGATATATACCATGAAATAATGTACATGTACACATAATATATATGAATGTTCAGAGCTGCATTGCTTATACGGGCTCAGGTCATGATCTCAGAGTCCTGAGATCCAGCCCCACACCAGGCCTCACACTGGGCTTGGAGCCTGCCTAAGATTCTCTCTCTTTAAGATTCTGTCTCCCTCTTCAATCTCTTAAGATTCTCTCTCTCCATCTCCCCCACCCCACAGGCTCTCAATCAATCAATCAACCAATTAGGGGTGCCTGTGTGGCTCAGTCGTTAAGCGTCTGCCTTCAGCTCAGGTCATGATCCCAGGGTCCTGGGATCGAGTCCCACATCAGGCTCCCTGCTCGGCGGGAAGCCTGCTTCTCCCTCTCCCGCTCCCCCTGCTTGTGTTCCCTCTCTCGCTGTGTCTCTCTCTGTCAAATAAATAAATAAAATCTTAAAAAGAAAAAAAAAATCAATCAACCAATTAATAAAATCTCTTAAAAGAAAAGAAGTAAACCCCACCAGAACTATCACCACAAAAGTCAGGCTGTGGTTACCCCTTGAGAGAAGATAAAAATATGTGATGAGAAAAGACATATGGGAGCTTCTGTAGTATAGGCAATGTTCTCTTTCTTAACCAGATGGTGTTCATTTTACAACTCTTCACTGAAGTGTACATTTATGTTTTATGGCCTTTTCTATATGTATGCTATATTTCACAATTTGTTTAAAGTTAAAAAAAAAAAAAAAAAAGCAGCAGCAGCAGGAACAAGGCATCAATTTTGCAAGCGTAGATCACAGCACATAGCACCCCAGCCCATCTAGTTTCCCAGTTTGGTTACAGATATTATTCCTAGAAGCTTAGCCTAGAGTATGTTGAATGTTTCTTTAGCCTTTTCAGTTATTTTGTGGGTTAGTTATAGATCTTGCTAAAACCTTTTCTTTTCAAACTAGCTTATTGGTTTTTTGCAGCTAAGAACCTAAAAAAATAAAAATCTATTAACATAATAAGTATTAATGAGGTGAACTCCCAGAAAAAAAGGTTCTTAGGCACATTCAGAAAACAAAATTTACCTAAGACCTACCAGCAGTTTGCAAAAAGCACCTAAAACAAGATGGAAAAGAAGAAAAAGAGCTTTAAAAAAAAAAAAAAAAAGATATTCAAAGATACAATATTAATATTTAAATCACATTTTTTGGTCAAAAGCCCTAATATGTGCAAAGAGATATTCTGCAATGATCTAAAAATACCCAACAATCCATGCTTTCTTCATTTGAAAAGTCACCTTTTATCATATGCTACATTTTGCCTCAGATCTATTTCTAGACTCATTCTACTAATCTATTTATGGTTCTTTTCAATAATTGGGAGTTTAAGTATCCCTCAATTATTCTTTCTCAATACTCCAGAATTTTTCCAAATAAACTTTAGAAGCAACTTGGAAATTAAACAAAAACAAAAACAAACCCTGGGGCGCCTGGGCAGCGCAGTCGTTTAAGTGCCTGACTCTTGGTTTCAGCTCAGGTTGTGATCTCAGGGTCGTGAGTGAGATGGAGTCCCATATCTGACTCCGTGCTCAACGTGGAGTCTGCTTGAGATTCTCTCTCCCTCTCCCTCTGCCCCTCCCACTCGAGTTCTTTCTCTTTCTCTCAAATAAATAAATCTTTAAAAAAACAAACCCTGTTGAGGTTCTGATTAAAACTGCAATAAATTGGGCGCCTGGGTGGCTCAGTTGGTTAAGCGACTGCCTTCGGCTCAGG
>NW_022593150.1:0-2365 GCF_004348235.1 Phoca vitulina
ATGATCCTGGAGTCCCGGGATCGAGTCCCGCATCGGGCTCCCTGCTCAGCAGGGAGTCTGCTTCTCCCTCTGACCCTCCCCCCTCTCATGTGCTCTCTCTCTCTCTCTCTCAAATAAATAAATAAAATCTTTAAAAAAAAAAAAAAAGAAGTTATACTACCATTAAAATTAAGAATTTCTGTTCATCAGAAGATACCATTACTAGAGTTGAAAAGACAACTCGCAAAATGTAATTTGTAATAACACGCCACAGAAATGGTATCCAGAATATAAAAATGCCCCTACAAAACAAATCAACAAGACAAACTATGCAACAGAAAAATGGACAAAAGGCTCGAACAGGCCTTTTGCAAAAGAGGAATTCCAAACAGACAAAAAACTTGCAAAGGTGTTCAGCTTCTTTAATCAACAGGGAAATACATATTAAAAACCACCATGAGATACCACTATATAATTATCAGACTGCATAAATTAAAGTCTGACAATAGAAACTGTCATTAAGAATGTGGAACATGTTCTATTAACTACTCGTGGAAGTATAAACTGATATAACCACTTCAGAAAACATCTAGGCATTATCAAAAAATGAAGATATGTATATACTTTGACCATTCACTATCCCTAGATATATACCATGAAATAATGTACATGTACACATAATATATATGAATGTTCAGAGCTGCATTGCTTATACGGGCTCAGGTCATGATCTCAGAGTCCTGAGATCCAGCCCCACACCAGGCCTCACACTGGGCTTGGAGCCTGCCTAAGATTCTCTCTCTTTAAGATTCTGTCTCCCTCTTCAATCTCTTAAGATTCTCTCTCTCCATCTCCCCCACCCCACAGGCTCTCAATCAATCAATCAACCAATTAGGGGTGCCTGTGTGGCTCAGTCGTTAAGCGTCTGCCTTCAGCTCAGGTCATGATCCCAGGGTCCTGGGATCGAGTCCCACATCAGGCTCCCTGCTCGGCGGGAAGCCTGCTTCTCCCTCTCCCGCTCCCCCTGCTTGTGTTCCCTCTCTCGCTGTGTCTCTCTCTGTCAAATAAATAAATAAAATCTTAAAAAGAAAAAAAAAATCAATCAACCAATTAATAAAATCTCTTAAAAGAAAAGAAGTAAACCCCACCAGAACTATCACCACAAAAGTCAGGCTGTGGTTACCCCTTGAGAGAAGATAAAAATATGTGATGAGAAAAGACATATGGGAGCTTCTGTAGTATAGGCAATGTTCTCTTTCTTAACCAGATGGTGTTCATTTTACAACTCTTCACTGAAGTGTACATTTATGTTTTATGGCCTTTTCTATATGTATGCTATATTTCACAATTTGTTTAAAGTTAAAAAAAAAAAAAAAAAGCAGCAGCAGCAGGAACAAGGCATCAATTTTGCAAGCGTAGATCACAGCACATAGCACCCCAGCCCATCTAGTTTCCCAGTTTGGTTACAGATATTATTCCTAGAAGCTTAGCCTAGAGTATGTTGAATGTTTCTTTAGCCTTTTCAGTTATTTTGTGGGTTAGTTATAGATCTTGCTAAAACCTTTTCTTTTCAAACTAGCTTATTGGTTTTTTGCAGCTAAGAACCTAAAAAAATAAAAATCTATTAACATAATAAGTATTAATGAGGTGAACTCCCAGAAAAAAAGGTTCTTAGGCACATTCAGAAAACAAAATTTACCTAAGACCTACCAGCAGTTTGCAAAAAGCACCTAAAACAAGATGGAAAAGAAGAAAAAGAGCTTTAAAAAAAAAAAAAAAAAGATATTCAAAGATACAATATTAATATTTAAATCACATTTTTTGGTCAAAAGCCCTAATATGTGCAAAGAGATATTCTGCAATGATCTAAAAATACCCAACAATCCATGCTTTCTTCATTTGAAAAGTCACCTTTTATCATATGCTACATTTTGCCTCAGATCTATTTCTAGACTCATTCTACTAATCTATTTATGGTTCTTTTCAATAATTGGGAGTTTAAGTATCCCTCAATTATTCTTTCTCAATACTCCAGAATTTTTCCAAATAAACTTTAGAAGCAACTTGGAAATTAAACAAAAACAAAAACAAACCCTGGGGCGCCTGGGCAGCGCAGTCGTTTAAGTGCCTGACTCTTGGTTTCAGCTCAGGTTGTGATCTCAGGGTCGTGAGTGAGATGGAGTCCCATATCTGACTCCGTGCTCAACGTGGAGTCTGCTTGAGATTCTCTCTCCCTCTCCCTCTGCCCCTCCCACTCGAGTTCTTTCTCTTTCTCTCAAATAAATAAATCTTTAAAAAAACAAACCCTGTTGAGGTTCTGATTAAAACTGCAATAAATTGGGCGCCTGGGTGGCTCAGTTGGTTAAGCGACTGCCTTCGGCTCAGG
>NW_022593151.1:0-575 GCF_004348235.1 Phoca vitulina
TATTGAGAGGATCATATGATTCTTGTTCTTTCCTTTATTAATGTATTTTATCACGTTGATTGATTTGCAGATGTTGAACCACCCTTGCAGCCGAGGGCTTAATCCCACTTGGTCCTGGTGAATAATCCTTTTAATGTACTGTTGGATCCTATTGGCTAGTATTTTGGTGAGAATTTTTGCATCCATGTTCATTAAGAATATTGTTCTATAATTCTCCTTTTGGGTGGGTTCTTTGTCTGGTTTGGGGATCAAGGTAACGGTGGACTCACAAAATGAGTTTGGAAGTTTTCCTTCCATTTCTATTTTTTGGAACAGTTTCAGAAGAATAGGTATTATTTTTTCTTCAAATGTTTGGTGGAATTCTTCTGGGAAGTCATCTGGCCCTGGGCTTTTGTTTGTTGGGAGATTTTTGATGACTGTGCCAATTTCCTTAGTGGTTATAGGTCTGTTCAGGTTTTCTATTTCGTCCTGGTTCAATTTTGGTAGTTGATACATCTCTAGGAATGCATCCATTTCTTCCATATTGTCTAATTTGCTTGCATAGAGTTGCTCATAATATGAACCTTTTTTTTTTT
>NW_022593151.1:675-1353 GCF_004348235.1 Phoca vitulina
TTTTCTTGATTTGGGTCCTTTCTCTTTTCTTTTTGATAAGTCTGGCCAGGAGTTTATCAATGTTATTATTTCTTTCAAAGAACCAGATCCTAGTTTCATTGATCTGTTCTACTGTTGTTATAGTTTCTATTTCATTGATTTCTGTTCTGATCTTTATTATTTCTCTTCTCCTGCTGGGTTTAGGCTTATTTGATGTTCTCTCTCCAGCTCCTTTAGGTGTAGGGTTAGGTTGTGTATTTGAGACCTTTCTTGTTTCTTGAGAAAGGCTTGTATTGCTATATACTTTCCTCTTTGAACTGCCTTTGCTGCATCCCAAAGATTTTGAACAGTTGTGTTTTCATTTTCATTGGTTTCCATGAATTTTTTAAATTCTTCTTTAATTTCCTGGTTGACCCATTCATTCTTTAGTAGGATGCTCTTTAGCCTCCATGTATTAGTTATTTCCGACTTTCCTCTTGTGCTTGAGTTCTAGTTTCAAAGTATTATGGTCTGAAATTATGCAGGGAATAATCCCAATCTCTTGGTACCGGTTGAGACCTGATTTATGACCTAGGATGTGATCTATTCTGGAGAATGTTCCATGGGCACTAGAGAAGAATGTGTATTCTCTTGCTTTAGGATGGAAAGTTCTGAATATGTCTGTGAAGTCCATTTGGTCCAGTGTGTCATTTAAAGTCT
>NW_022593151.1:1453-2364 GCF_004348235.1 Phoca vitulina
GTTAGGGGCATAGATATTTACAATTGTTAGATCTTCTCATTGGATAGACCCTTTAAGTAGGATATAGTGTCCTTCCTCATCTCTTATTATAGTCCTTGGTTTAAAATCTAATTTGTCTGATACAAGAATTGCCACCCCAGCTTTCTTTTGGTGTCCATTAGCATGGTAAATGGTTTTCCACCCCTTCACTTTCAATCTGGAGGTGTCTTTGGGTCTAAAATGAGTCTCTTGCAGACAGCATATTGATGGGTTTTGGTTTTTTATCCAGTCTGATACCCTGTGTCTTTTGATTGGGGCATTTAGCCCATTTACATTCAGGGTAACTATTAAAAGATATGAATTTAGTGCCATTATATTGCCCGTAAGGTGACTGTTACTGTATATTGTCTGTGTTCCTTTCTGGTCTATGTTACTTTTAGGCTCTCTCTTTGCTTAGAGAACCCCTTTCAATATTTTTTGTAGGGTTGGTTTCATGTTTGCACATTCCTTTAGTTTTGTTTGTCCTGGAAGCTTTTTATCTCTCCTTTTATTTTCAATGACAGCCTAGCTGGATATAGTATTCCTGGCTACATATTTTTCTCATTTAGTGCTCTGAATATATGATGCCATTCCTTTCTGGCCTACCAGGTCTCTGTGGATAGGTCTGTTGCCAATCTAATGTTTCTACCATTGTAGGTTACAGATCTCTTGTCCCGAGCTGCTTTCAGGATTTTCTTTGTCTCTGAGACTCGTAAATTTTACTATTAGATATCGGGGTGTTGACCTATTTTTATTGATTTTGAGGGGGGTTCTCTGTGCCTCCTGGATTTTGATGCCTGTTTTCTTCCCCAAATTAGGGTAGTTCTCTGCTATAATTTGCTCCAATATACCTTCTGCCCCTCTCTCTCTTTCATCTTCTTCTGGGATCCCAA
>NW_022593152.1:0-2357 GCF_004348235.1 Phoca vitulina
CCCTGCTTGTGTTCCCTCTCTTGCTGTCTCTCTCTGTCAAATAAATAAATAAAATCTTTAAAAAAAAAAGTGTTTTTAAATTAATAAAGTATTTCTTGTTTCTTTTGAAGCATTTATATCTTTTTTCAGGATAGCTGACTAAGTTTCATATGAAAAATGAATTTTGAAATTTTCTATTCATAGTATTATAATTAGCTCAGTAAAAAAAAAAAAAAAAATCCTTCAACTTAAATGATGGTTTATATATGATTACTTAAAACTATTTTGAGGGGCGCCTGTGTGGCTCAGATGGTTAAGTGTCTGCCTTCAGCTCAGGTCATGATCCCGGGATCCTGGGATCAAGTCCCATATCTGGCTCCTTGCTCAGCAGGAAGCCTGCTTCTCCCTCTCCCACTCCCCCGGCTTGTGTTCCCTCTCTTGCTGTCTCTCTGTCAAATAAATAAATAAAATCTTTAAATAAAAAAAATAAACTATTTTGAAATATCTTAATATCCAGTTCTTATTAGTAAACAATTACTACTTAATGAAGCTGGCAATAGCTTTTATAGGAGCTACCACTCCTGAAATTTAAAAAAATTTTTTCTACTTTCCTTAAGATAGTTGTCCCAATATTTTTTTTTCTTTCTTTTTTTTCAATATTTCTGACAGTTGATGATGAGTTAAAAAACTGACTTAGACATTAAAAGTTTCTTCTCCACTGTGTATTATCATTCTTAAATTTATCTGTTTGAAAAACTACTACAAAAGTAAGTGGAGAAATCTGCCACATTCATATTCTCATCCACTTAAATTAGAAAGATTTTACATAATCTCAACATTTGAATTAATTAACTATATGTGATGGATAATATTTATTCTCTTATTTTCAGACATGTACCAATGTTTTATTTCAGTTTTTTGGTAACAGTTTAGTAATTTAACATATTTGTTGTAATGTCAGAAATGTCAGAAAAAAGCTAACGTAAAAATCTGTTGGCTGTGATTAAACTGGAAGTAAGAGATACAAGAAAGGAGCTGTTGCTGATGGCTAAATTTGCCAAATTGGGAGACTGGGTGTATTTTGACACCAGTAAATAAGGTAGTTTGTTGGTTGGAGGGAATGTGAAAGAGTAGCCTTGATAACAAGCTATTAAATAAAGCCTTTCCTGGACAAATTAGGTTTCAGATGCCTGTGCAATACCTAGATGGAAATGACCAAAAGACTGTTAGAAATGTCCATCTGTGTCTCATAGGCAGGGAGTTTGAGGATAAAGATGGTTTTCTGGGTTTTTGTTTCTCCTTTGTCAGGTTTTCTTTACTTCATCCTCTAGTCAGTCCTTTAGACCCATGTCAAATTGTTGAACTGCTCATTAGAATAAGTAAATTTGAATGCTGGGCTCTTTTATTTGTGGTGTCTAAAAGGAACATTTGAAAATTAATTACTTTTGATATAATTAAACTTGGCTAGGGTGTGGTTAAATAATGAGGCAATTAACATGGGAGAAATACAGTTGGCCTAAACTCTGTGCTTGATAGGTCTTTTTTTTTTTTTTTTTTTTTAAATTTTATTTATTGGGGCGCTTGGGTGGCTCGGTCGGTTGGGCGTCTGCCTTTGGCTAAGGTCGTGATCCCAGGGTTCTGGGATCGAGTCCTGCATCAAGTTCCCTGCTCAGTGGGGAGACTGCTTCTCTCTCTCTCCCTCTACTCTTCTACCCCAGCTCATTCTCTCTCTCTCTCAAATAAAATCTTTTATTTGACAGAGAGAGAGATAGCGAGAGTAGGAACACAAGCAGGAGGAGTAGGAGAGGGAGAAGCAGGCTTCCCGCCGAGCAGGGAGCCCGATGCCCCCTCGACGTGGGACTCGAACTCAGGACCCTGGGATCATGACCTGAGCGGAAGGAAGACACTTAACGACTGAGCTACCCAGGTGCCCTGTGTACTTGATAGATTTCTCCCATTAAGTGTATAATAATCTCTGTTTACTGTGGAAATATACTAGATTAGTTTTCCCCTCTTTGGCAACGTAGCCTGCAGTACATAAAATAAACGAACTGTTGGAATTCAAATTAGCAGAAAAATAATGACATGGGAGCTCAAAGAAAAACTAAAATCTTCACCAAAGGTATTTCTAAGGCTTTCATAGTGAATGTATATTTCAAAGATTTTCTTTTGATTATTTTGATTTGAATCCACTAATTTTAATGTTTCCTAGGGTTTTTTATTGAATTGCTAGCCTAAGTAGGACATAGTCTTTCTTACACTTAATTTTTGTGTGTGTGTCTTTTTTTTTTTTTTGCATATTCTTGATGTTTAAGCTTAGATAAATCTTCCTTTTTTTTTTTTTTTTAAAGATTTTATTTATTTATTTGACAGAGACA
>NW_022593153.1:0-2355 GCF_004348235.1 Phoca vitulina
GCCTTTTCCCCCCAGATAACACCTATTTATTTAATTATTTATTTTTACATATTTTATTTATTTATTTGTCAAAGAGAGAGAGAGCACCAGCAGGGAGAGTGGCAGGCAGAGGAAGAAGTAGGGAGAGGGAGAAGCAGACTCTCCACTGAACAAGGAGCCTGATGCGGGACTAGATCCCAGGGTCCTGGGATCACCACCGAGCTGGTGCCTTAAGTGATTGAGCCACCCAGGTGCTCCAAATTACACCTCTCGATTCAATCCAGTGCTTGGTAGAATGACGGACAATTTTGAACAACTGCACTGAAGCCTCTGTCTTTAAAAAAAAAAACCCTGTGTCATGTAGCTTGTCTTTAATGTGGAACAGGGCAAAATCGCTTCCTAGTCTAATTCCCCAATTACAATTTAGTGTAAAGCCCCAAATTTGACAAAGATCACCATTTTGCAGTATCATAGGTTTTGTTAACAGATGAGAAAAATGTCTGTCTCTGGAAAGGGAGGAGTGGTATATTCTCATTTCGTAACATATATTTCCTCATAGAATTTAAGGACTATACTCAGCTTATGTATTAAATTCAGTTGGTAAAAATTCATTGATAGTCCATTACTATTGGTGAACTGCAGTGTAGGGACTTCAGGAAATCCTCCCAAACCCCTGCTTGCTGGATACTTCTCTCCCCTCCCTCTTTTCAACTTCCATCAAAAGTGATTCATTATAAGCAGACATATTTATCTTCCAGCTAATCCCAAATGGTTGGAATAAAGAGCTTGACACCAATTTTAAGCTTTTTTTTTTTTCCTCCCCTAATCATTTATTGTGGAAGAAAAATAGCCCTACAAAAATGGGTTTTTTACTGCATCCTCAATAAATCCTACATGCATTTCTCTTATTCTCTGTCCACTGCAAACATGCCTCTATCAAGATTAATACTAAATTCAGCCCAAGGCTGAGCACTGGATTTGAGCAATGACAAATTCCTCACATTTCCCCACAGATCTTTTACTTTTTCTGCTAAGTTGTGAATTTCAGGCTTGCCCTCAAAATAGACGCAGTGGAAAAGCATTCCTATCACTGACTGTAAGTCGTTATTTTTGAACCCTGACACATTGATACATCTCAGCTTTTTGTGTTATTTGATCTTTCATCCAGCTAATTTTTGAACTTTCTAAAAATTTAGATCATTCATAGTTGAAGTCCAATCTTGTGTCTTGAGAGGAGAATAGAGAAGGATATAAGTCAGTAAGTTTATATAAGTAAGTTTTAGGTCAGTTGTCCCCAGATTCTGCATTTTTATCAGTAAAATATATTTTTTAAAAATTAGAAGATGAAAATGGGACGCAAACTCGAACGTGTCAAGTACACACGTGCACTCACATAAAAAAAAAAAAAAATCTCTACCAGCTACTGTTTCTTCAATTTCAGGATAAAAATCTCAGGATGAAAAAGTTTTTTAAAATGAATCGTTTGCTTTATGTGAATTTTCTTATTTTGTTGGAGATTTATCATGTATGTACCACTGTCTGCAGCTTTGCTTTTGGGACAATGGCATCAGGCAAAAAAAAAAAAAAAAGAAAAAGAAACTTCTGTCCACACAGTTCTAAAACGGGGATCAGCTGAGCCGGCCTGTGATCCCAGCAATTTTTTTGATAAATAAATAACAATTCTATGGGATTGTCATTTGGGTCAGGAGAATCATTTTCCTTTCAGAAGCTCATGAGTTCATTTATATTGAAAGATCATCATAGAGATCAAGTGAGACTGTGAGGCATGTAACTGATTAAAGGCACAGACTTACTAATAAGTATATACCGCTTGACTACGAGCCAGAAATTGGAGATGAAAACGGTTTTCAAATAAATTCTGATCATTGCCATCCAAGGTGCATAGAATTATTCTGGACGTTTTAATTTATACATATTTTACTAAGTTAATCATGAACCCAAAGCACTGAATCACAGAGAAGCCCATTATAAGAAACATTCTGCCTCATTCCAGGTACAAAAATCCCATTCACCTTTTGGGATTCACACTTTGCTTTTGAAAAGATAATTTTCCTCATTCTTGGAATCCTCACTATGACCTTGATTTTTTTTAAGATTTTATTTATTTGAAAGGGAGAGCATGAGCAGGGGTGAGGAGCAGAGGTAGAGGGAGAGGGAGAGCAGACTCCTCACTTAGTAGGGAGCCCCGATGCGGGGCTCGATCCCAGGACCCTGAGATCATGACCTGAGCTGAAAGCAGATGCTTAACCGACTTAGCCACCCAGGCACCCCTATGACCTTGATTTAGAAGGCTATTTTTAGGTGCCGAAGATTTCTTGGAGACTCTCTGTACTATTCTGTACTTGGACTATTTGA
>NW_022593154.1:0-2355 GCF_004348235.1 Phoca vitulina
TTCTTTCTTTCTTTCTTTCTTTCTTTCTTTCTTTCTTTCTTTCTTTCAGTACATGATACCACTGAGGCAAAGCATGAGGTTTTATTTGTTACTGTGTTGGGCATTTGGGGACATCCTCATTCTTCTTCTAAGTATGTTGCAAGTAATTTGGACCTTTCCTTTGCCTTGACTTTTCTTCAGATACTTTTGTAGGTGATGAGCTCTCTTATGAGATTGGATTAAAATCAACACAATGGAAACAGTTTAGCCTTGTAAGGTGACTGATGCTTAATATGTTTGCCTAATTAGCTTTTGGCTAAGGATTCAAACCCATTAAGTAGCTAGTTAGTCTATGTTTCAAATAAACACATCTGGCCCAACAATGAATGAAGATTTTTCCTGTGTGAGGGTGACAGATGTGGTGATGGTCCCCCCGTTCTCTCACTTAAATAATTAACAACACCCCGGTGCAGTAACCCTACATAGACAGGCTCAAAGCCAGATGCATAGTCTCAGAGCTGTATCTGTGGACACGTGCCTTATCTCATTAGCCTGCTCTATCAGTTCCTTTCTCATCTTTATGTGACTTCCTGAATTCCATTTGGTTTGAGGATTAATCTTTTAGAAACCTAAAGGCTCGTGAATTTTAGTTTGTAAGAGGGTTAACGTGAATTTGCTTTATTTGGGGAGATGGGGACAAAGAATCTAGCAGTGGAGCTAGGACCATAGGTTTGCATTTGGAAATTGATCTTGTGAAGTAAACAAAGGTTAAAGCTATCTGGGCAAATCTTATCCAGGTGTATCATTGGTTAGCATTCTTGCAATGGGTCTTTGAAGTACTTTCTTTGAGAGACATCTCTGTTTAATCAAATTTCTTTATTTGATATAGATTTCCAGATTGAGATGGATGGATTCTTTTTTTTTTTTTAGGATTTTATTTATTTATTTGAGAGAGAGCAGGAGAAAGAGTGTGTGGGGGAGAGAGAGAGAGAGAGATAGCATGGGCAGGGGGAGGGGAGTGGCAGAGAGAGAGGGAGAAGCAGAACTCCCCCAACTGAGGAGGGAGCCCAATGTGGGCTTGCTCAGAGGACCCTGGGATCATGACCTGAGCTGAAGGCAGCCGCTTAACCCACTGAGCCACCCAGGCGCCTCTGAGTTGGATGGATTCTTAGCACTTAAACAGGAAGAATGTAAAGGTGGTAGTAAGGAGGTTG
Source organism: Phoca vitulina (assembly GCF_004348235.1). Taxonomy (NCBI): domain Eukaryota; kingdom Metazoa; phylum Chordata; class Mammalia; order Carnivora; family Phocidae; genus Phoca; species Phoca vitulina. The sequence goes on from NW_022593154.1 coordinate 1,194, forward strand.
TTCTTTTGTATTTCTTTCATTGGACACAATTTAATTTTAAAATGTCATATGATTAAACAAATTATCTCACCTTGAAAAATCTGTAGATTGTTTGGGAGTTTATTTCTGCCAGTGGCTCATTTGTACCAAAATGTCTTAAGTTTGAATAGGAAGGACTCTGTGAAGTTCCTTGAATCCTTCCCCCATGCAGGGCATTCGCCTCATGGTGTAATGTGCAGGTGTCACTGGTCCTTGCAGTATGGGCTTATCCTCTGACCCTTGTTTAGTGAGACATCAACAATAGCACAGCTGCTCTGCCATAGTTGAGATCTCAAACCTGTAATTTGGCAAGAAGAACAGAGCAAATTGGGTAAATATACATAAACACATTGTGAAGAAAGAAAAACAGAACAGAATGAACCAGAGCCTTATCCTACAGCTTGTTTGATAGAGATGATTTAAGGAGGCATATGGTATAGTTAAATGTGCTTTCAAAAACATTGGCCAGAATCTTCTGGCAAATATGAAATAAATATCTAAATCAGATGAAACTGATAGTATTAGTTCTCTTAAAAGGCAGTGTGGGAAGACACTTGACAGAGTGTTTTGAGTAAGAAGTGGTGGGACATTAGTGCATGTGGAAAATTTTAAGCATGTGATAGTGAAGGATCATTCAAATGAATGGTGTGGCAGACCTGGGGTTAGAGCCTGACTTGGTAATAGAATCTTGTTCTTTTCTTCAACGTTGTTATTTTTTTAATACAATTATTTTGCCTGGAATAAAATTGATTCATTCCACTTGTCTTTCTCGGTTGGACAAATTCTGCCTTTTGCACAGCTTCTCACATGAACACTTCTTTTCAAAAGTGTTTATATGTATGTGCATACAATCCCTAATAACATTATTTTAGTAGCAGGTGATATAACAACACCTTATTCTCTCTTCTGTTCCTAATGAGGAATGAGACTTGATTTATTTATTTTTGTCATGGATACTAGGACATTAGTTATATCTTTACTTTGAATGTAAACATTAGAATCTTAGTGAGATCTAATCTAATCTAAACCTTAGTAAGGCTGAGGACTGTTTCTTTATTTCTGTACCCCCCACCTCAATGTTAGAACCATTTATCTTTTCTTTCATGTGGTGTATTGCTTGCTTTTTTTCTTTCTTTCTTCTCTT
>NW_022593155.1:0-2354 GCF_004348235.1 Phoca vitulina
TTCTTTCTTTCTTTCTTTCTTTCTTTCTTTCTTTCTTTCTTTCTTTCAGTACATGATACCACTGAGGCAAAGCATGAGGTTTTATTTGTTACTGTGTTGGGCATTTGGGGACATCCTCATTCTTCTTCTAAGTATGTTGCAAGTAATTTGGACCTTTCCTTTGCCTTGACTTTTCTTCAGATACTTTTGTAGGTGATGAGCTCTCTTATGAGATTGGATTAAAATCAACACAATGGAAACAGTTTAGCCTTGTAAGGTGACTGATGCTTAATATGTTTGCCTAATTAGCTTTTGGCTAAGGATTCAAACCCATTAAGTAGCTAGTTAGTCTATGTTTCAAATAAACACATCTGGCCCAACAATGAATGAAGATTTTTCCTGTGTGAGGGTGACAGATGTGGTGATGGTCCCCCCGTTCTCTCACTTAAATAATTAACAACACCCCGGTGCAGTAACCCTACATAGACAGGCTCAAAGCCAGATGCATAGTCTCAGAGCTGTATCTGTGGACACGTGCCTTATCTCATTAGCCTGCTCTATCAGTTCCTTTCTCATCTTTATGTGACTTCCTGAATTCCATTTGGTTTGAGGATTAATCTTTTAGAAACCTAAAGGCTCGTGAATTTTAGTTTGTAAGAGGGTTAACGTGAATTTGCTTTATTTGGGGAGATGGGGACAAAGAATCTAGCAGTGGAGCTAGGACCATAGGTTTGCATTTGGAAATTGATCTTGTGAAGTAAACAAAGGTTAAAGCTATCTGGGCAAATCTTATCCAGGTGTATCATTGGTTAGCATTCTTGCAATGGGTCTTTGAAGTACTTTCTTTGAGAGACATCTCTGTTTAATCAAATTTCTTTATTTGATATAGATTTCCAGATTGAGATGGATGGATTCTTTTTTTTTTTTAGGATTTTATTTATTTATTTGAGAGAGAGCAGGAGAAAGAGTGTGTGGGGGAGAGAGAGAGAGAGAGATAGCATGGGCAGGGGGAGGGGAGTGGCAGAGAGAGAGGGAGAAGCAGAACTCCCCCAACTGAGGAGGGAGCCCAATGTGGGCTTGCTCAGAGGACCCTGGGATCATGACCTGAGCTGAAGGCAGCCGCTTAACCCACTGAGCCACCCAGGCGCCTCTGAGTTGGATGGATTCTTAGCACTTAAACAGGAAGAATGTAAAGGTGGTAGTAAGGAGGTTGTTCTTTTGTATTTCTTTCATTGGACACAATTTAATTTTAAAATGTCATATGATTAAACAAATTATCTCACCTTGAAAAATCTGTAGATTGTTTGGGAGTTTATTTCTGCCAGTGGCTCATTTGTACCAAAATGTCTTAAGTTTGAATAGGAAGGACTCTGTGAAGTTCCTTGAATCCTTCCCCCATGCAGGGCATTCGCCTCATGGTGTAATGTGCAGGTGTCACTGGTCCTTGCAGTATGGGCTTATCCTCTGACCCTTGTTTAGTGAGACATCAACAATAGCACAGCTGCTCTGCCATAGTTGAGATCTCAAACCTGTAATTTGGCAAGAAGAACAGAGCAAATTGGGTAAATATACATAAACACATTGTGAAGAAAGAAAAACAGAACAGAATGAACCAGAGCCTTATCCTACAGCTTGTTTGATAGAGATGATTTAAGGAGGCATATGGTATAGTTAAATGTGCTTTCAAAAACATTGGCCAGAATCTTCTGGCAAATATGAAATAAATATCTAAATCAGATGAAACTGATAGTATTAGTTCTCTTAAAAGGCAGTGTGGGAAGACACTTGACAGAGTGTTTTGAGTAAGAAGTGGTGGGACATTAGTGCATGTGGAAAATTTTAAGCATGTGATAGTGAAGGATCATTCAAATGAATGGTGTGGCAGACCTGGGGTTAGAGCCTGACTTGGTAATAGAATCTTGTTCTTTTCTTCAACGTTGTTATTTTTTTAATACAATTATTTTGCCTGGAATAAAATTGATTCATTCCACTTGTCTTTCTCGGTTGGACAAATTCTGCCTTTTGCACAGCTTCTCACATGAACACTTCTTTTCAAAAGTGTTTATATGTATGTGCATACAATCCCTAATAACATTATTTTAGTAGCAGGTGATATAACAACACCTTATTCTCTCTTCTGTTCCTAATGAGGAATGAGACTTGATTTATTTATTTTTGTCATGGATACTAGGACATTAGTTATATCTTTACTTTGAATGTAAACATTAGAATCTTAGTGAGATCTAATCTAATCTAAACCTTAGTAAGGCTGAGGACTGTTTCTTTATTTCTGTACCCCCCACCTCAATGTTAGAACCATTTATCTTTTCTTTCATGTGGTGTATTGCTTGCTTTTTTTCTTTCTTTCTTCTCTT
>NW_022593156.1:0-2352 GCF_004348235.1 Phoca vitulina
TTACTTACTTTCCCAAAGAAAATGAAGACACTAATTTGAAAAGATATATGCACCCCCATGTTTACTGCAGCATTATTTACAACAGCCAATATATGGAAACAACCCAAGTGTCCATCAACAGATGTATCTCTTACACACACACACACACACACACATACACACAGAGGAATGTTACTCAGCCATAAAAAAGAATATGATCTTGCCATTTGCAACAATGGAGATGTACCTAGAGGGTATTATGCTAAGTGAAATAGTCAGAGAAAGACAAATACTATATGATTTCACTTATATGGAGAATCTAGAAAGCAGAACAAATGAACAAACAAAAAGCAGAAACAGACCCAGAAATAGAGAGAATTCTGTACTGCCAGAAGGGAAGGGGGTGGGGGACGGACAAAATGGGTGAAGGGGAATGGGAGGTTCAGGATTCCAGTTATAGTAAGTCACAGGGATACAAGTACAGCATAGGGAATATAGTCCATGGTATTGTAATAGCATTATGCAGTAACAGATAATAGCTACACTTGTGGTAAGCATGCTGTAACATATAGAGTTGTTCAAGCACTACCTTGTACACCTGAAACTAACATAACATCTTGTGTCAACTATGCTTCAATTAAAAGAAATAAATAAATATATAAATGTTAAAGAACAAATTTATGTTATTAGTGGGAATACTATTCCCAGATTAAAGATTAAAAATTATAAGGTCCAAATTTTTTCCTTCACAGGTCCTGCCTTATTTAGGTCTACATAAACTAGCAACACCTTAAAAACCTTCATAGGCACTCAGATACCCAAGAAGAGAGACTGCTATAAAAACAGAGTCCGGGTAGCTGTGCCTCTATTTCCCTATACACTGCCTAATATTTTCTTTCTGTGAGTTCCCACTCCTATTATCACTCTTCTGCAGGGCTCAGTGGTACTCTCCAACCTTTAAGTCTTTAGCCTATGAAAGCACAGACTCCCAAAACAAGGATAGGCTCAAATGACCAAGAGTAAGAGCCATTTCCTGCTCCTGGAGAACAAGCGAAATGGAGTTTCAGTCATCCATGTAGTCATCTCAACGTAGACATGTTACCAACTACCCAAATAAAACTCTGTTACTGATTTGACAGCCAGTCGTACCCCACCAAACCCTACATGTACATGGGCAGGGCTTCAGAGAATTAAGAAAAGAGGTGGAGTGAGGAGACCGCTACCTTGGGCCATGCATCTATGTTGTGTAGAATCTCCATTCCGCCTATTACTCAAGAGGATCTAAGCCACTCTCTGTAAGTTGGGGTGGAAGTAGATGATATCACATTCTTATATACTGTAAAAAGATTCTTCCCAGTGGCTCAAATGATTTTAAGATCTCTCAACAGAAAACCTGAAGTGTGCTAGTTCATTCAATTAAACCAACAAACAAAAAAGCTGCTCAAGATTCTCTTCAACCCTCTATTTTAATATGCCTTTCTAAACAACTCCCAATATCCTGTGTCCTTCATTCATTTGTGTGTGTGTGTGTTTGTGTGTGTGTATCCTTCATTCCTATAATTCATCTTTATCTAACTTATCATAAACCCCAATATTCTGACATCTTTTCTAAAACTATCCAACCCAGTGTTATTCTTCTTGAAACTTGGCCTCTCCTGCTAATTCCTTCCTTACCCCCTTCACTGTGTTCACAAGACCCCCTCCCCATCTTTCAATTATTGAAACATTTACCTACAAGATGAGAAAAAAGGAAAAAACTTGAATTTATACCTCATTTCTGTCACTTATCATATCCAAATAAGTCACTTTTAATCTCTTTTGAGTTTCAAATTCTCCATTTAAACAACCACTTGGTGAGGATGTTAAACATAGGTTGCAGTACCAGAGGGTATTTTGATTAATTCATCTCTAAGATTCCTTAAAATCCTGAAATTCTATGTGCTTCTGATTTTGTCTATAGAAAAACAGAGACTATTTAGCTGGCAGAAATGGAAACAATTAATGGACTAAAAGAAACACCAAGAAAAGCAGAGAACAAAGTAAAAAAAAAAAAAAAATCAAGAAAAGACTATAGAAAAGTCATGGAGAAAAAGAAAAACGTCTACAAAAAAAAAGAAGCTTCAAAGAACTAGTCAAGGGTACTAGCCTAAAGGGAAAACTAGACTGGGAAGTCAGTAAATAGAGAATCATTTAGAAATATCCTCTAAATAGATGATAAATTTAATTAATGCAACATGGTCTACACCTAGATTACATATCCTTCACTTCTGGAAAAATCATTCATCTCAAGGAGAGCAGACATCACTCTATCTAAGAATCTGCCTGGTTAGGTCTTGCTTATGTAAAAGCTATGTACTGTGGCCATAGGTAACT
>NW_022593157.1:0-2350 GCF_004348235.1 Phoca vitulina
ATGTTAAATCATCTCTTCTCTTTGATTGTTAACCATTTCTATCATCAAAGTAACTAAAATTTTCTAGTACAAATCAAGTTTTCAAAATTCATGTTGACTGTGTACTGACTGGAATTATGTGCAAATCTAAGCCTTCCTGTGTCTCTCTTTTTCTCTCTGTTTCTGTCTCTCTTTGTCACACACACACACATTATGTGAAGATAATATACAACTATACCAGTTGTTTTTTCAATGCGTTTATTATCCCCTAATTCAATAAATAATTGATGTGCCAGGCATTGGAGATGCAGCAGTAAAAAATACAGACCAAAATCTCTGTCCTCATATGGTTCACATGTTAGTAGGGAGAGACAGAGCATAAAAATACATGCCGTGTTGTGTATGTCAGATCATGGTAAATGCTATGAAGCAAACAGTGCAAGGAAAGGGCACAGGACGTGGAGGGAGTTGGGTAGGACACCCCACTGAGAAAATGCTAGTTGAGCATAGACCCAAAACGTGAGAGGAAGTGAACCCATGGCAGTGGCAGCAGGTGCAAAGGCCCTGAGGCAACACCACATGGCCTCTCCAAGAGGGGTGGGGGGCCCATGGACCTGGCATGGAGTGAGTGAAGAGTCGTCAGGTAGGGAGGTGATGGGCTGAGGTATGGAGGGCCACTAAGGCCACTGGAAAGTTACTGGGTTTTCTTTGGGTGAGATGCTAAGTTATTGGACTTAATGAGCAGTGAGTGACAAGATCTGATATTTTTAAAAAGTCACTTTGGCTGCCTTGTTAAGATTTAGGTGTAGGAGTTTAAAGTAATTGCATTATAACCTATCAGGAGGCTGTTGCAGAAATCCAGGCAAAGCCTTGGGGTCACAGTGGTGGAGGTGGGGAGAAATCAGTGGATTCTGAGGGCATAGTATCTTTTTACAATTGATTGATTTTTTAAATTTATTTATTTTAGAGAGAAAGAGCGCACACGTGTGGAGTGAGGGGCAGAGAGAGAGTGAGATTCTCAAGCAGATTCCCCGCAGAGCATAGAGCCCCACACAGGGCTCTATCTCGCAACCCTGAGATCATGAGCCAAAATCAAGAGTCAGAGGCTTAACCGACTGAGCCACCCAGGCACCTCAAGGGCCCAGTATGTTTAACACAGAGCTGAAGGATGTTCTGTCAGAAACCCTGGAGCCAGGCTCCCAGGTGTTTGTGGGAGGAACAGGTTAGGGATAAAAGATCAGGGGTCTGGTTTGGTTTGAGATGCCTATCAACCACCCAAGCAGTAGGATATATAAATCCAGATTTCAGGGGAGGGCACCCGGAGATAAGAAATGGGAAGTAGTTTGTGTGGATAGTGCATAGAAGTGTGAGATTGGACATTACCAAGGGAGTGCGTGTAAGCTGTACCCTATAGTCTAGAACCAGAGACATGGGGATCTGGGACAAGGAGCTCTAATGCAAGCACAGCAAGTTGTGGTGTTCCATCACTGTTTCTCATGGATGTACCCTAATTCTACATAGAGCGGGTGCTCAGTAGTATTTATGAATGAGCAGTGGTCTGTAAGACTTTCTACCATGATCTGGTCAATGTTAAATCAAGGGCAAGAATTGAAATATCTAATTTCTAGTCCAATAGTCTTCTATGGGCCCTAACCCCCCCTCCACCAAATTCAATTCTCATTATTTTACTCACAATAAACACTAATGCCCTTGATACTTCTTTTCTAATTCCCTTATTAAATTACAGTTTGACAAAGTTATTTTTCATAATTTTTTCTTAAGTTTACATTGCCTTTGAAACTAAAATTACTTGCATTTTTTTTCCATTTTTTTTTTAATTTTTTTTATTGTTATGTTAATCCCCATACATTACATCATTAGTTTTAGATATAGTGTTCCATGATTCATTGTTTGTGCATAACACCCAGTGCTCCATGCAGAACGTGCCCTCCTCAATACCCATCACCAGGCTAACCCATCCTCCCAACCCCCTCCCCTCTAGAACCCTCAGTTTGTTTTTCAGAGTCCATCGTCTCTCATGGTTCTTCTCCCCCTCCGATTTCCCCCCCTTCATTCTTCCCCTCCTGCTACATTCTTCTTCTTCTTTTTTTCTTTCTTAACATATATTGCATTATTTGTTTCAGAGGTACAGATCTGAGATTCAACAGTCTTGCACAATTCACAGCGCTTACCAGAACACATACCCTCCCCAGTGTCCATCACCCAGTCACCCCATCCCTCCCACCCCACCCCCCACTCCAGCAACCCTCAGTTTGTTTCCTGAGATTAAGAATTCCTCATATCAGTGAGGTCATATGATACATGTCTTTCTCTGTTTGACTTATTTCGCTCAGCATAATACCCTCCAGTT
>NW_022593158.1:0-2350 GCF_004348235.1 Phoca vitulina
CCCAATCCCAGAGATAGGGAAGTCCTTCTAAAGATTTATGATGATACTTCGGAAAAAATATTTCCAGCTATTTTTCCTAATTAGCATCTGAACAACAATTCATTTATAACTATTCCTATTAAAACTGATTTGTGATGAAAGATTTAGAGTGTAAAAATCTTACTTTTATTTATAGCAACTTTTTGATAAATAAATCTTTGTGTTTGTTTCTGAGGGGAGGTTTCAGATTTTTTATGAGATCTTCAAAGGGGTCCATAACTCAGTACAAAAAGATATATGCCCCTGATTTAGAGACAGATTTTCAATTCTACCAGATTGATGGTGTGGTGAGTCCAACTATGTTCTTGCTGATTTTCTGTCTGCTCAATCTGTCCATTTCTGAGAGAAAGGTGTTGAAGTCTTCAATTATGATAGTGAATTCATCTATTTCTTTTTGCAATTCTATGAGTTTTTGCCTCACATAGTTTGACATTCTGTTGTTAGGCACATACACATTAAGGATTTTTAGGTCTTCTTGGAGAATTGACTCCTCTATCATGATGCAATTCCCTCTTATCCCCGATAACTTTCCTTGTTTGAAGTCTGCTCTGTTTGAAATTAATATAGTTATTACTGCTGCATATTCTTCTCCATCAATTTACTTTTAATCTATATGATGAGTTTTTATATTTAAAGTGGGTTTCTTATAGCCAATTATAGTTGGTTCTTATTTTCTGGTCCACTCTGACAATCTCTGTCTTTTAACTGGTGCATTCAGACCATTGGCATTCAAATGATTACTGACATAATTGGATTAATATCTACCATCTTCATTACTGCTTTCTATTTGTTGCTCTTGTTTTTTGTTCCTATTTTTGTCTTCCACTGTTTTTCTGCTTTGTGTCATTTTAATTGAGCATCTTACCTGATTCCATTTTCTCTCTTTCTTAGCATATTGGTTATGTTAAGATATGCTACGCTATTGGTTATAGTTCTTTTCTTATTTTTATTTTTATTTTTTGGTGGTCGCCCTAGATTTCACAACATACGTTTACAGTTAATCCAAGTTCACTTCCAAATACCACCATACCAGTTCATGCATAGTGTTAGTACCTTATAACAACAAAATAATCCTAATTCCTCCCTCCTGTCCCTTGTATCATAGCTGTCAAATCTTCAGAAGAGCCATGAGTGATGCTCAGAATTATCCTCCTGAGGAATGGAAGAAGGAACATGTATATGCAAGCTCTATTCCCAGGGACAAGCAGAACCCCACAGGGTATTAATTCCCTAGGCTTTCTGGGTCTATTATGCATGGCTGTGGGACAATTCCCACATCATCAGAGAATCCCCAGGACATAAATCAAGAGAAAACAGTACAGCTAGGGCTTAAAAAGTGGGCCAAGAGGATGTGAAGCTGGGTTCAAGAGGTACCCAATGCACAGAGTTCCCACACAGTTTTTGTAATCTAGAAAATACAACCAGAATCCCATCTGCTACTCATTCCTGCCTTAGAAGGATCACAATAGCCCCTTGCCATGGCTCTTCCCAAGGCAATTTGATGTGGGCCTTTTGGAGTTGAACTTTGAGAGCACGAAAGAACTCTTCCTCTGAGTCTCCACAAATATGGGCAGAGCACCCTTGAGGGACACTGGAATGGTCTGCTCTGACAAAATGAACAATAAAAATTCCCCTGCTCTGATTTATTTTAAGCTGATTTTGTTTTTGTTTTGTTTTGTTTTTTTATTTATTTATTTATTTATTTTTAAATTTTTTTATTGTTATGTTAATCCCCATACATTACATCATTAGTTTTAGATATAGTGTTCCATGATTCATTGTTTGTGCATAACACCCAGTGCTCCATGCAGAACGTGCCCTCCTCAATACCCATCACCAGGCTAACCCATCCTCCCAACCCCCTCCCCTCTAGAACCCTCAGTTTGTTTTTCAGAGTCCATTGTCTCTCATGGTTCTTCTCCCCCTCCGATTTCCCCCCCTTCATTCTTCCCCTCCTGCTACATTCTTCTTCTTCTTTTTTTCTTTCTTAACATATATTGCATTATTTGTTTCAGAGGTACAGATCTGAGATTCAACAGTCTTGCACAATTCACAGCGCTTACCAGAACACATACCCTCCCCAGTGTCCATCACCCAGTCACCCCATCCCTCCCACCCCACCCCCCACTCCAGCAACCCTCAGTTTGTTTCCTGAGATTAAGAATTCCTCATATCAGTGAGGTCATATGATACATGTCTTTCTCTGTTTGACTTATTTCGTTCAGCATAATACCCTCCAGTTCCATCCATGTCGTTGCAAATGGCAAGATCTCATTCCTTTTGATGGCTGCATAATATTCCATTGTATATA
>NW_022593159.1:0-2349 GCF_004348235.1 Phoca vitulina
ATCAAGGAAGGGAAATTTTAAAAAAATCATTAAGTAAAACTGCCAATGTAAAACAAAGGGACAGATTAAAAAGGTGGACTGTGTGTTAAGGGAGATTTTATTTTTTTTTTATTTTTTTTTATTTTTTTAAAGATTTTATTTATTTATTTGAGAGAGAGAGTGAGAGAGAATGAGCACGAGAGGGGGGAGCGGGAGAGAGGGGAGCGGGAGAGAGAGAAGCAGACTCCTTGCTGAGCAGGGAGCCCGATGCGGGACTCGATCCCGGGACTCCAGGATCATGACCTGAGCCGAAGGCAGTCGCTTAACCAACTGAGCCACCCAGGCGCCCGGAGATTTTAATTACATAAGGATTTTTAAAAATTATGAAGCAATACATAGCTATTTAACTTGAGAATAGCACTGTTTAAAACTATGCATTGTCTAAAGCCAATCAATATTGTGATAATGATAAGTTGTGTGTTCAAAGTCAAAATGTATACACTGCAAGTTATGATAACACTCAATCGTCCAGTAAGAGTGGTTTCTCCCAAGAGGCCATGCAGTGATCTGTGTTTGCAGAAAAGTGAAAAAATGCTTAGAGTCTAAAGTTCAGCCTTTTAAAAAGTGTATGAATAGAAGTACTATTTAGTTTTTTGAAAGATGGATTCTATAAATAGAAACTAATATCATTATCAAAAGCCTTATATATCAAAAATCTATCCATGTATGGAATTAGGTGAAATAGAGACTGTCCTTTGGGACTTTGTGTTCTAAGTAGGTTCTGGTGGAGACATAAAAAAGGTATATAGATGGCCAAAAAGCATTACCTAAATATGTCGAATAATTACAATAATAACATAATCAGATGTTTTGGTGAGTACCTCTTGAAGGGTGAAGTGTAAATATTCTGTCCTCATGTATCATATTGGAATGATTTGTTAATGTGCCTGCATTTCCACTAGACTGGCCTCATAAGGGCAACAGGTATCCATAATTATGTAGTTTTGTTTCCATAATATGCTGGCAATATAGCAAGTACTGAATAAATATATAAATAAAGGTGAGAACCTGTGTGCTTCTTTATCTGTTCTTTTTCACCCAAAGATCATGTGGGCTCCTGATCGTCTGGAGCTTACCTCTGTATAGCTCTCTCTTACAGACTTGCTAAGTCACAAAGTGTTCAGAAACACATAGACACACCAGATCAACTTTTGTGAATGGGCTGCTTGGCTGAAGTATGACTAAAGCACACACGGGCAAGGGGAGTTTGTTGCTTCTTTTACAGAAACAGAAGTGAGATTTCAGTATTTATTTGTGTCATGGAAGAAGAGGGCTCAATGAATATGGGGGAAGTGGGCTTGATGAATAATGAAGGCCAGGCAGCAAAGGGCGTCATTGTCTTTGGACACACTCAAGAAGGAGTGATCGGGGACAAAGAACATTTAATCGAGTATGTTAAAGAAAAGCAGGAGAGCTCTGTGGTAGGAAGTAGTTAAATGTGCCATCTGTTTAGGTCTCTAGTAGGCTCTAAAATGACTTCAGGATATGTGTTTTAACCATTTTGAGGTTTCTTTTCCAGGACATGTTCACATTGGGCTATATTCACATTTTTAATATTCCTGGTTATTTTTAGGATTTTAAAGTATTCATATATTGTGGTACTGTTTTTTCTTTGTTAGAGCCTTAAGAGGGATAGTTTTCATATAATTCCACATGACATAGTGAAAAGAGTAATAGTACAATTTTTTTCTGCAAGTTTTGTAAAGCTCGATAGCAGGAAATGGTGTATTGTGAATCTATCACTTCCTAAAAAAGGCATTCTGGAAGAAACTACTTTTCAGCTGAATGAACTTTACTTTTACATTATTTGTTATACTTTGTGTATAGTCTTGGCTTAAAATGTTCTTTTGGCATTGTACATTATGAGATTTCCTTTCCATGATTACTTTTATTTAACCGGTTATTCATATTCTTGGTGCAAATTGATAATAATGAAATAAATTCTATGTTTTCATGTAAGTATATGCAGTTTCAAAAAATATGAATGGTTTCTAACAGATCAACAATCCAAAAATAGGCAAAGGATATGAAAAAAGAGTTAAACCAAATGACCTAAAAACAAACAAAAATGTTTATAAATCTGGGAGGCTCAGTTTCACTTACAAGAAAAATGCAACTATAATATGAGCTATCGCTTCTTTCATGCATCCAGATTGGCAAGAACAAATAGTTTGATAAAACACAAACTGGGTATGGGAAAATAGGTAGTGTAAGGAAATAAGTGCTTTCATATGTGGATGATGGGAATAAATCAAAATTAAAAATGCACCTAGCCCTAAATGCAGTGAATTCAGGTCTAAGAATTTATCT
>NW_022593160.1:0-2109 GCF_004348235.1 Phoca vitulina
ATCATATGATCCTCTCAATAGATGCAGAAAAAGCATTTGACAAAGTACAGCATCCTTTCTTGATCAAAACTCTTCAGAGGATAGGCATAGAGGGTACATACCTCAATATCATAAAAGCCATCTATGAAAAACCTACAGCGAATATCATTCTCAATGGGGAAAAACTGAGAGCTTTCCCCCTAAGGTCAGGAACGCGGCAGGGATGTCCACTATCACCACTGCTATTCAACATAGTATTGGAAGTCCTAGCCACAGCAATCAGACAACAAAAAGAAATCAAAGGCATCCAAATTGGCAAAGAAGAAGTCAAACTCTCACTCTTTGCAGATGATATGATACTTTATGTGGAAAATCCCAAAGACTCCACCCCAAAACTGCTAGAACTCATACAGGAATTCAGTAAAGTGGCAGGATATAAAATCAATGCACAGAAGTCAGTGGCATTCCTATACACCAACAACAAGTCAGAAGAAAGAGAAATTAAGGAGTCGATCCCATTTACAATTGCACCCAAAACCATAAGATACCTAGGAATAAATCTAACCAAAGAGGCAAAGGATCTGTACTCAGAAAACTATAAAATACTCATGAAAGAAATTGAGGGAGACACAAAGAAATGGAAAAACGTTCCATGCTCATGGATTGGAAGAACAAATATTGTGAAGATGTCAATCCTACCTAGAGCAATCTACACATTCAATGCAATCCCCATCAAAATACCATCCACTTTCTTCAAAGAAATGGAACAAATAATCCTAAAATTTGTATGGAACCAGAAAAGACCCCGCATAGCCAGAGGAATGTTGAAAAAGAAAAGCAAAGCTGGCGGCATCACAATTCCAGACTTCCAGCTCTACTACAAAGCTGTCATCATCAAGACAGTATGGTACTGGCACAAAAACAGACACATAGATCAATGGAACAGAATAGAGAGCCCAGAAATGGACCCTCAACTATATGGTCAACTAATCTTTGACAAAGCAGGAAAGAATGTCCAATGGAAAAAAGACAGTCTCTTCAACAAATGGTGTTGGGAAAATTGGACAGCCACATGCAGAAGAATGAAACTGGACCATTTCCTTACACCACACACAAAAATAGACTCCAAATGGTTGAAAGACCTCAATGTGAGACAGGAGTCCATCAAAATCCTAAAGGAGAACACAGGCAGCAACCTCTTCGACCTCAGCCGCAGCAACTTCTTCCTAGAAACATCGCCAAAGGCAAGGGAAGCAAGGGCAAAAATGAACTATTGGGACTTCATCAAGATAAAAAGCTTTTGCAAAGCAAAGGAAACAGTCAACAAAACCAAAAGACAACTGACAGAATGGGAGAAGATATTTGCAAATGACCTATCAGATAAAGGGCTAGTATCCAAAATCTATAAAGAACTCATCAAACTCAACACCAAAAGAACAAAGAATCCAATCAAGAAATGGGCAGAAGACATGAACAGACATTTTTCCAAAGAAGACATCCAAATGGCCAACAGACACATGAAAAAGTGTTCAATATCGCTCGGCATCAGGGAAATTCAAATCAAAACCTCAATGAGATACCACCTCACACTAGTCAGAATGGCTCAAATTAACAAGTCAGGAAATGACAGATGTTGGCGGGGATGCGGAGAAAGGGGAACCCTCCTACACTGTTGGTGGGAATGCAAGCTGGTGCAGCCACTCTGGAAAACAGTATGGAGGTTCCTCAAAAAGTTGAAAAAAGAGCTACCATATGATCCAGCAATTGCACTCCTGGGTATTTACCCCAAAGATACAAAAGTAGGGACCCGAAAGGCTACGTGCACCCCGATGTTTATAGCAGCAATGTCCACAATAGCCAAACTGTGGAAAGAGCTAAGATGTCCATCAACAGATGAATGGATAAAGAAGAGGTGGTATATATATACAATGGAATATTATGCAGCCATCAAAAGGAATAAGATCTTGCCATTTGCAACGACGTGGATGGAACTGGAGGGTATTATGCTGAGCGAAATAAGTCAAAGAGAGAAAGACATGTATCATATGACCTCACTGATATGAGGAATTCTTAATCTCAGGAAACAAACGGAGGGTTGCTGGAGTGGGGGGTGGGGTGGGAGGGATGGGG
>NW_022593160.1:2209-2348 GCF_004348235.1 Phoca vitulina
AAGAATGTAGCAGGAGGGGAAGAATGAAGGGGGGGAAATCGGAGGGGGAGAAGAACCATGAGAGACGATGGACTCTGAAAAACAAACTGAGGGTTCTAGAGGGGAGGGGGTTGGGAGGATGGGTTAGCCTGGTGATGGG
>NW_022593161.1:0-2348 GCF_004348235.1 Phoca vitulina
TAAAAAGAGTAAATTTTATTAAATGAAAATTATACCTCAATAAATCTGACTTAAGAAAAGAATCAAACAAACATAAACAACTAAGTGAAAATAAACATAAGAAAAATCAACTTACAGTTTTTCTAATTCAAGGGTCATCATGAGGATGCTCTCAATTGTTGGAAGTGACACCTGTGTTGTTCCCATGTCTCTGAAGGAGAAAGTCCAAACATGAATGATACCAAAGACAAAAATTCTATACTTAAAAAGAGACTTCACAACATGTGATTAGTTAAATTCCATCAAGCCAGCTCGAGTTAACTTGCTATGGACAATAATTTCAGAGAACTTTTATTGAAGAAATTTAAATTTATGTGCATCATCAAATTTATCACCTTGGTGATGAACAGGACAATCTCTTTTTACCATGATCCTACTTCTCATTCTCAATTGCATCCACCTCTCTTGATTAATCTTTTTTTAAAAATAATGTACATCTTATTCCACTTTGCTTTTTGAGACAAATGATATTTCTACATACATGATAAGTGATATTTCTGCATACATCTGCATGTTCCATATCTGTATGTGTTCTTCAATACTGCTTTCTTCCTCTGCAGGCTGTCTTGCCCATATACATTGTTTCTTTGCCAATAATTCTTATTTCAATAACCCAGTTAAAATTTAAATTATGACTTTTTAACCAAAATGCAAAATACTTAATCTTTAAAAAACAGCAGAAATCATCTCATGAGCCATGAGATTGTTGTAATACTTACAAATATTTTAATGCCGGCAATTTAAAAAGATACGAATCTTCAACAGTTGTCAGAGGGTTACGATTGAGAATTCTGAAAAATGCAATGGAATTAAAATTATCTGCATTTTCAATAACTACCATGAAAGTTTATGTTCATTTTTTTGGGATGGGACTGCAAGGTTAAAAGTAATCATTTTCTGCCTTTGCCTATAAATCTGTAAAGCAGTCTTCCTTTGGGAACTACCCAGGTCTCTGAATGATAAAGTGGGAAAGAGAAAAAACATTTTTTTTAAGTGGACGGCAAAGAAAAACTATGCCAAAGAACTTTTCAGGTTGAAAACCCCAGAAGTGACTACACTAGTAGGAAGCCGTGGCTCTGTAGGAAATACCATTTCTAGTGTCCTCCATGATTTAAGGTGTTTTTCTCTTATCTCTAGAAATTTAAAAAATTCCACAGTTTAAACCACGCAGTGAAAGACAGAAAGAGGACCAATTCCTCAGTTTTGGAGCCAAACAATAGGGGCTAAATGTAGGAGGAACTGGTGAAAGCTATACTCCCGCCACATGTTCCGTGTATCCTTGTATCACAGCCTTTGTCATGGCATGTAATCACCTGTTTCCTTGTCAGTCTCCTGGACTGTCGGCTCCTTGAGGGCAGGGACCATACTTGATTGTCATTGTCCCTGTGCCTGACATAGTGCTTGTTATTTACTAGTTATTTAATGAATGTTTGTCGAATAAATAAATAACATTTTTTCATTCTTTGACACAAGTTTTTATTCCAAAATGTTGAATACATTTTCTTCTCAATGCTTTAAAAACAAAAAAGGTAAAAGAAATAGGAAGAAAGAAAAGAAAATCTTCCTTGAGGTTGACTATACTCAAGAATCATTACTGTACTTTTGCCAAATAGTAGAAAGATAATCATCACAACCAATACTATTGGACTGTAAGGCATCTGTGATCAGCATTTCACATTTAATCCTCACAATAACCTTATGTGATAGATATGATCATTACCCCGTTTTACAAATGAGGAAACTGAGGTACAGAGAGGTTATGTAATTTGTCCTAGATTGTCAAGAGAGTCAGAAGCAGAGCTGGAATTTGAAATCAGTTTTGACCTCAAAGCCTGTGTTTAACTCGTATGAAGAAAAGGGGATTTCAAAATAGCTGTTACCTTAAACTTAACTTTGAGAGCACTAAATATAGAAATACTTTGTTGAACTTCATCTCTCCATCTGGGAGAGCTTCTCTGAGAAATACATTTTCTATTTTTATTCCTTTTCTCTAATCATCTCACATGATTAAGTGTTTAATTAGCCAATGGTCATTGAGACTTTAGAGATTTAAAAAACCATGTTATAGGCAAATCAGCTAAAATGGGAAAGTGAGGACATCTGAAAATTCATCTCTCATAAAAGCAACAACAACAATGACAAAAACTGGCAAAAATGGTCAGAATTAACTTTGTTAGAAGTTTGGAAAATTTAACCAATGGGCTTGCAGCAACCCAGAGAGCATTTATTAAATAAAAACTAATTTCTGTAAGAACAGTGAGCTCTGTTGTTTTAACTTGTCCTAGACCTCTGCTCTCTATCCTGATGGT